>NC_056728.1:701178333-701485555 GCF_019279795.1 Protopterus annectens | reverse complement strand
CTATTTGACTCAGGACAGACCCTTGTGTGACTCCACTAATCATATCTCTAATTCCTAACATTGTTCATCTCAGCACAGTCCTTTGTGACATACCACTCAGTTATGTATCTATCCAGTTCCTCAGTTCTGGTCCTGAACCTAAAACACTCCAGTTCTCCTCTTTGTCTACTGTGTGTGTGACTGAATCAAAGCTTAAGATGAAGACCACATAGACAACATCTCCTGGTCGACCCCATCACATTGACCTGTAAACTAGTCATAAAATCCAATATAGTTTGACTGGCAGCCCCTTCCATCCATAAATACACGCTGGTTGATGTCCTGAAAATGATTGTCCTCAAGAAATGCTGGAAACCTTCACCTCAGAATTCTGTCTTTGACTTTTCTTGCCAGTGTTGTTAACCTAACAGGCCTGTAGTTATCCAGATTTTTTTCTTCCTCACCCTTTGTACACTGGTACTAAAACTACTTTCTTCCAGTCCTCTGTCACTTCTGGAGTACCAGTGATCTGTGAAGATGTCTACTAGGGGTACTGCCATTACACTGGACGGATTTATGTAGACTCTAGGAAGCAGTCTATCTGGTCCTTCCTAAGAGTAGCCATTTCCCTCTGAATCACCTCCTTCTTTCAGTTGATGCCTTGCTCACTGATCTCCTCATTTTGACCTGCTGCCCTCCCAGCATAACATTTCCCCTTTACGTACCTCCGTGAAGACTGAAACAAAGTATTCATTAAGCACTTTTGTTCTTGTATCCATCATTCTATGATTTCTCTCCCATCTTTGCTCAGCCTGTCCAGTTCTCCCTCCCTTCCCTCTTTCTCTTTTGTACCTAAAAAGCCCTTGTTTCCCTCCTGGATCCATCTGATAACTCTGTTGCTTCATTTATCTTCGTACCTTTTTGTTGCTTTTTGCTAGATTCCTTGTACTGTGTGTCCTTTACCTTTCTACCTCTCCTTTTCATTGTTTGTTGGTTCTGTGTCTTGTACTAATTGCTCACATTCCCTTGTAGCCACATTAACCTTCTGTTTTTTTTTGTCTTTTTGATTCTTCCTCACAGCTTGAGTACTCCATCCCTGACCCATCCCCATAGCTTGTTTACTTCCACAAATTTTCCTAGTCTTCTAACTCAGCCTTGACAGCCTGCCTCAGCACAACAGAATCTTTTCTTCAAAATATCCCACACTGCCTTCTTTGTCTTTTTATGCTTACCCTTTCCCCTACTCTAAACCAGAAATTGGCATGATTACTCTTAGTCAATGGTGCATGAATCTGGACAAATTATTACAGGCCAAAATTTTAAATCCATGCCTTGGTGCTGCGGTAGCGTTGTCACTTCACAGTAAGACGTTGTCCTGTTCGATTCTCAGCTAGAGTGTCTTCTGTGTGGAGACATGCGTGAATGAGCATACCTTCGTTGAAGGCTGTGTGTCAGGGCCGGCAACTCGGCATGTAAAAAATCTACTGCCAATCATTAGTGGACCGGAGTTCCGCTGTGGCGACCCCTAACTGGGAAAAGCCGAAAGACACAACAACCTTATCTTTGACATATGATAATCAATGTACTTTCTGCTCTTTGAGCTTGGGTTTTGGCTGAAAAAGGTCAACAGACCAGCCCACCTACCTAGTTAGCAAATTTATGTAATTAAAGTAAACAAAATGAATAAATGTGCCTCCAGTAAAACAAGCCTTCCCTGGACACAGACCCTCAATTCTCTGCCATTTAGCAAATGACAAGTCCAAATAACATGGCAGGACATAGGTACCCCATTAACAGAAAATCTCCCTAACTTTCTAATTGCTGCTTATGGAGTTTCATACCCCTGATTCTGTTCTCATTACTACTATCACCAGAGCACTTTTGCCATTAAACTCAACCAGTAAGCCCTCTTAATATGAACCAGTTCAGAATTTTATAGTGCTCTGGAATGCATCTTCTAAAAAGAAAAAAATGTCACCATGTCCAATATTTTCGAATCCTCGCCATTCCAACACTGACTGGACAGTATTCTTCATATATTCCACTTATTATTTAATAAAAGTGCTGTCCTTCGTGTACAATATTGTAACTGGTTCATACCTTCTAGTTTCTATCTGTCACTTCCTCTGCTGTATTATGTGAGGTCGTTGTGTGTATATATGCACACACACACACACACACATATATATATATATATATATATATATTTATATATATATATATATATATATAAATATATATATTTATATATATATATATATATATATATATATATATATATATATATATATATATATATATATATATATATATATATTTTTTTTTTTATAAAATACTATTACAGTTTGCTTTTAGATTCTTCTGTTCTTCTGGTGACATGCACAAAGGTGGTTAAGCCTGGACAAATATTTCATGTATGGTCCCATTCACTTGATTTTTCTTCTGAACTGATGCATTTGGTGTCAGAATCATTATTCTCTTGTAAGTGCTATAACACTTGATTTCATAATTTTTGAATGAGGAAAATAAACATTTGAACTTTAAGAAACCATTTGTCAAAACTCAAAAAAAAAAAAGGTGTACTTAGACTTGGGCTAAATGACACCACACAATACCACCCATATACGGTGGCTTTGTACCTAGTTAGACACTAGCACTCACCAAATGTCACTTTACATTTTTTCCCCCTTTGTGCCTCCTCCCTGTCAATACTGGTGACATGATTCTTTTTTACTTCTGATCCCCTTATACTGTTCCCCTGGCATGTTTGTCACTAATTGTAATGAAACTATAAATCTTTTGAATAAATTAATCTATTTTGGGCAACACAGTTTAAATCTTTTGTGAAAATGAATTTACTTTGAACAGCACAACAACAAGCACAATTTAATAACCACAATGAACTACTTAGTGTACAGGAGAACCACCTGTTCAGCTTGTTGTATCTGCTCCATCATGGAATTTTCACCTTTAGTTACACATTTTAAATATGTGCTCATATGTTCCAAATTGTTTGGTAGATTGTGTAGCAAATGCTGAATAGTTTGAAAATAGCTAAGAATAATCATTTTGTGGTCCAAAGACTTCATGGTACCTCCTTCACTTGCAGTTAAGTGTCAGACAAGAAGCATTTCTACTAAAGTTTTTCTGAATTAATGTAATGTTTTTGTCTGTAAAATATATCCTAACTTAAACTGGTGTTTTACTGCTGGATTTCTGTATCATTTTGTTTATTATTTCCACCCATTAAAATCAATATTATGGTCAGGCAATAAAAGATTCACTCATGGTGTCAAGTAACTAGTTGCCACATTGTCTGGCTTCTGTTGCTTCGATAGTTAAGCAATCTTGCTGGATGGAAGTACCAACTAAAGAGCTATTTAAGCAATAAGAAAATGACACACAATCCATATCTGAGCAAAAATGGAAAAGAACAAATTAGATCCCTGTGGCACATGACTCTTAATAAACTTTGTACGTGACAGACAAGCATTCATTCGGGCTTTATATCTGGTCCATGGATGAACAATCAGTAATTCTAAGTTTTGTGTATTCTAATGATTCATAAAAACAGACCACACATGTTACTAGAAGGAAAACAGCACATTTAAAATGCATATGTCTTGAAAAACATGCTGCAGTGAACAGTTTAATTATATGTTATCAAGCATATTTTTTCATTACTGATCTTAAAGAAAAACGTTACTTTAACTCAATTGCCGAATCGCTCCCACGTTACACTGTCACTTACAGCTTTCTTATAATCTATTCAGTTATCCATTCCATCTGCACATTTCGATTTTATATCATGTTCTAACACTTGACACTTAAATATGCAGTTTTGTTTTTAAAATATATTAAAAAGTTACATGAATTTATACGTATACACTGCAGCACTGTTATAATCAATGTGGTTTAAATAGCATTTATAATGCCTTGTGAATATTCAGAAACATTTGTCTAAATTATACATTTGTACACAGTGCTCCTTAAACAATAAAGGGTGACATTCCTGCTCTAAAGGCAAAGTCTATTTTTTTCCCGTTTAACAAATTAAACTGTTGACTCATTTGATATGTGATAGTTTGACAGTCACCTCCTACAGCTCTTACTCATCTATCAAACAGCACAATGCCCCAGATGTTTTTTCAAAATATTCAAAATACCATCACAAAGTCAACAGAGTAGTTAATAACAAAATGAGTCAGTTGCTTTAGTGACTAGCTCAGTGAACAGTAACTTGATTCACGGTGACACAATATGTAGTTATTGTCATAGCTGTACTATTTACGTCCCACGGATATTTTTATAGCTCATTATATTGTGCTGTTTGTTTAACTCCCTCTGTTAAAATACATGTGCATCTTGAGATCTGCAAGCAGTTTAAAGTCATAATTATGTTAAAAGTTCTCATTTTGTCATTATTTTTGTAAAATTTCTGTAAACTTTCAGCTTATTTTGTTATCAGAATAAGTGCTGGAGATACTTATATGTTGCAGTTTTTAGATGCATCTTTTCAGCAGCACAGATCCTTTAAAAACACTAATGCAGGCATGAGTTGCAGAGAACTCATCCAACTAGCTTTTACATCAGAAAAGAGAGAAAATGTTTTTTTCCCCATGTTTGCACAAAATTTGCCTGGCCCTTCTATCTGTTTTTGTGTTGCTTGCTACTATTTTTTACTGTTTTAGGCCTTTGGAGCTGTTTTTGCATTGCCTATTCTTTTTTATGAGATTTTAGTTGTTTTCAACTAATACTGCCTTACCTGATATTGCAGGTTGTATGTTAGCTGTTCTGAACTGTTCTGTTTTGTTTAATACTGTTTTGTTCTATTTAAGTCATTGCCTTCAGTGAATCTGCTTAGCCGGGGAGGCAGCCATCTTAGAATCAGTTGTGAGCGATCTAAGTGAGAGTTAGATTGCTTGACACTTGGGCTTCAGATTACACTTAGTGTTCATTGTTTATTTTGTTTTCTTCTGTTGGATTTACTGTGCAGTGCTAGGCTGAGTGCAGTGTCACTGTGGTAGTACTCCCATGGTGGGTATTATGAGCAAATATAATTAGCACAACATGAAGGGTACATTCTCATAACATTAGGGAGTTGCATTTCCACTTCGTCTGAGCTACTTGTTCTGAGTTGTGTGAGCATCCTCTTAGTTGCTCTGATCTGCACAGCCTGAGTACCAAGTGCCTTGAGCAATATGGGCTTAAGCTGAACATATAACCAGTCCAATAAATTTCCAGAGCTGTAATATCTTCCCAGCCCCTCTTTAGACCCTCACTTACTTTAACATTAAATTGCACTGATCATTAACTGAGAGCAAACACACAAACCCCTCCTCCATAGCCAATCTTATAGAACTTGCAATTCTAAGGCAAGACATGAACTGTCTCATACTCACTGATAACAAACTCCTACTAAACCCAAAAGACTGTATCTGCAAGAGGTGTAAATACTTAACTCAGTTAGTGGCATCTCTCAGCCAGTTGCATGAAGTGAGCTGAACACTATCTTATCCCCATCTGCACCTATGCAACGTCCACAGAATACAACCTCTAAACCATTGTATGCTAATGCTGTTAAAAAGTCTTTACTTAAGCACCATAGGACTCCAAAGACTAGGCATCAGCCTAAAACCTCAAAATTACCTCTTACAAAGTAACATTAACAGCTCATATCCAACATACAGGTAGTTCTGACACTATAGGAAATATAAATATTAGCAGAGGTCATATAACTAGCATGCAGATGCCCTTAAGGCAGGAAAACCAAGCTAGTTCACCTGGCAATGTCCTGGTTCTAGATAACTCCATAGTTGGATGCAGATAGATGTGCAGATGCTCAACTCACCGGGCTGAGCAAAGACATACAAAATGTCATTAAAGCCCTCAGGTCCCCTCATACCTGGTACACATACAATCTGATCATTATGCAAATAGAAGTGAAATCTGTTTATTACTGCATAACACCCTTACAGAAATCCAATTGTATTAACCTCTGTCTTGATTGTACTACCCATTTGGATAATTCTAAAACCTAATTTCTACTGTTAAGAAACCTATTTTTTCTCTGTAAATTCTTTGTAATTTTTGTAACTGATGGAGCTTTTCTCCCTGGGCCTCTGCTGAAAATGGACCTGAGTGCCCAGTTGGACCAACCCAGTAAACAAAAGGCAGTAAGTAAATCAATAGATAAATATTAGCTTGAGATACATGTCCTTGAATTATTTGGAGAGGGACATGAGACAGCTTTCTTAATATGCATCTGGAAAGTGTATGAAACTAATATTTGACAGTATCCCACCATTACTAAGAATGGTGCTGCAATATGAACAAAAGATAATTGACTTTAATTATTGACTTAATTACTGCTGTCATTCTAGGGAGTATATATCAGCCAAAAATGAGATGGTTGACAATCCCAGCTACTTTGCTAGGGATGATCTGCATCTCTGTCCTCATTGCTTCAATACATTGGCTAGGAGTTTTCTTCCCCATAGTGCCTTTTTTAGGCAAAGCGAGTCCCCTTAAATTACCCACATATGCAGTCATAATCAGAATCACGTAAAAGTAACACTGCTCAATGCTAGAAGCCAAAACAAATAGTTGCATTCCTTCCTGAAAATATTGATATATGTATAGTTAATGAAACATGGTTTCAGAACAGTGAAAACACCCCTCCATTTCTGGTTTTAATGCCTACCACACCTTCAGACCCAAATGCCGAATTGGAAGTTGTAGCTGGTGGGGACATACCTGTGTTTCCAAGAAATCATTTAACCTCCAGACTCATAATGTAGGATAATGACCTAGAACTCCTTTACATTCTTATGATAAATAAAACCCAGTACCACATAGTAGCCAGCTACCATACTGCCTCTGTTACACCAGTAGACCTTGAGGCATATCTTATCAAACAATCATCCCTCACCATAGTACCTAACACTATGCTCTTGGATGATTTCATCTATCCTTCCATTAACTGGGAAATTTAGATCACCATATACAAGTATGTATGTACAGAGATTCCTGGATTTGATTAAAGCCCCTATATGATCAGAACCTACAGCTACCAAATGACTGGTCAAATCTGACCATCGTACAGTAATGTTTACTCTATGTATGAGATCAAACCCCTCCTGGACTAGTCTAAAGCAAATCTACTTCAGCTATCTGTTGACCTGATGAAATTCAAACACTTTCCTCATTTAGATAACCGTACCTCACACTCTGCAATTCACATGGATAAATTCTGTGCCCACCTGCAAGCCAGTATTAAGGCTTCAGTCCCTGTAAGACATAAATACAGTGTTGAATTTAAGAGCATAACCATTTGGTAGAACCCCAGTATCAACAAATTGTACAATAGCAGAAAGAAACTTCTAACCTATAAAAGCAAACTTAAAACCACATCAGCTAGGAAAAGGCTCAAAATGATCAACAAAGAACTTAGAAACAAAATCAAATCCTCCAAGAGCAAGTACACATTGTAAATTACCACTCATGCTAAAGGCAACCACAAAGATTTTTTCAGCTAAGTTGGGAACCTAAGAAATAGCCAACAATGCTCCAAGCTAATACAAAATAACATCACATAGTTATTCCTTGAGGAGATTGCCAAATTATTACTGGATAAACTCAGTTCACACTTTACCCTTCTGTGTCCCTCAAATTGCTCATAGCACATTAGAATGCCTGTGCCACCCCACCAATCACTTCAGAGCAAGTCATAAATGATCTCTTCAAGGTTAAAGACATTAGCTCCATGGGCTCTGACAATGAGTCAGGTTGTATTATTGTCAGTGCCAAACACTGCCTGATTGGCTCCTTATAACATCTATTCAGTGTCAGTCTCTCTACTGGATTTGTGCTGGAGGTGTGGAGGACTGTAGTGGTTACCCTATTCCATAAAGGGGGACCCATGACTGATACAGACAATTATAGACCTATCAGCTTCACCAGCATTATCTGTAAGGCAATGGAGTACATCATTATGGACCTTATAAATGGGTTACCATTTGAAATATCAGGACCCACTTTAAGGAGTCCAGTAATAGGGAGACGGCATTTCCAAAAAAAAAAAAATGGACTTATATATACCAAGTCTGAGACTGCCATTTCTCAGAATATTCCCTTTTCTCTGAGGCATGGCAGTGTTATACTTGACATATATAAGATTAGAAGGGCACAGGTGAACTTGCCCTCCTGCAAAGAAGAAGTTGAAAAGAGGAGAATGATGTTTGACATTTGCTCTTTTCCTGGATTTTTGGTCTTTTTTTTTTCCAGTGTGTTGGCACCCAACATTATGTGTGCTGACATTTCAGTAAGGAGCCCATAAATGAGGCATAGGCAGTCTTCAAAATCTGGACCTTTAACCAGTTTAGGTCTGTTAAAAGGCAGATCCTGCCTTGAACCTGATGAACTTTTTGAACAAGTCACTAAGCATTAGACTCAGGTAAATTGTTTCACACAGCATACCTAGACTTGGCCAAAGCCTTTGATATCATTCTACACTTGGCAATCATTGATAAGCTAATCCAGTTAAATGTAACCCCCCATTTTACCCACTGGATTGCAAACTGGCTCATGGACAGAACCCAGTCTGTTAGTGTTGCAGGCACACACTCAATTAAAAGAGTGGTTGCCAGAAGTATCTCTTATAGATCAGTCCTGGAACCACTCCTCTTTGGTATCTACTTCTATGACATTAAAGCAGACAGCAAAGGCCTATGGCTAACGAAGTCTGGTAATGGCTACAACTAAGAGCTGTCAGAAATACCCCAGATGAACTATATAGTCTCCAGGAGGGCCTAACTCATGCGAACTAGTGGTACTTAGACCATGGCCTCAAACCAAATGCCAAAAATGCAACATTGTGTCCTTTGACAAACTTGAGTACTCCTGCTTCTATCACATACGGTGACCCCCCCCCCCAAAAAAAAAAAATAATCAGTTTGTCATTAGGGACTTGGGCACCTTCCTTGACAATGAACTATCTTTGACCACTGTTGTTAGGAAATCCTTTTTTATAACCAGACTAATCACCAGGGGCATATCTTCTAAACCTAAGGCAGTCATCTTTCTCCTGTACTCCTCCCTTATCAGACAAATAGTAGAATACGATGCATTATTTGATGTGTAACTGGCTAAGCATATGAAACAGCTTGAGGGCCACAGTGTTTCTTTACCAAAACAATCATTAAGCGCATGCCCTACGTGAGATACCCTGACTGCTTAAAATGATCTCTGCTTTGCCTACAGAGCCTTGAAAGATCTGGTCCTTTCTAACCTTATACACATCCACAAAACTGGCAGCATCCTAAATACCTACTCAAGAGACGTAAACTTCCACTGAAGCATGAATAGGACTTGTTAACTGGATAGATATGTTTGGCAGGCAATACCTTGTTTATGGAATAGATTCCCCTTAAAGGTTAAGCAGTGTAGCCACATGATCCCATTTAAGTGTAACCTGGATTAGTCAATGGACAATTGTTAGTACACCCTCAAGTGTGGCTCATCTAGCTTATGGAAAAGAGCCAAAACTAGGTCAGGGTCTGGTATTAATTCATGTCTTTGGTAAAAGGGTAGGACCATTGGGATTGGTTCCATATTGTCTACTGGATCAACAGCCTAGTATGTACCTATGTACCTATGTACCCTCTTCAGTGCATGTTTCTTCTATTGCAGCTTTACAGATACATGTACTGCAGTACTGCAGTATAATAAATGACCCAATTTGGCTACTACAGTTTGATGCTTCTATAGTCCTCAGTCTTGATTCACTTACACACTGTAGTGAATGTGAGGGAGACCTCATGCAGCTTGCAGAGTGGGTGGGTATGTGGTATTTGACATTTAATGCAGAAAAGGCCCTGGGTTATTCATTCTTGCACGGCAAATCCAAGACGAATCCACATGCTAGAGGGAAATGAAAAAGGATCATTTATGATACAATCACTCGTAGGTTTAATTATGCAATGCAGTATGAAAGGACAGTATTGTGAAGGCCAGCAGCATGTTGAGTAACAGAGGTATGGACTCAAAAGAAGGTGTGGTCGCCTATTTATTGTATTTGACATTAGCAATGTTGGCTGTAGAGAGATGGGACTAGTTCTGGAATCCAAGCAGAGAAAGGGAAATTAGGCTGGTAGAAACCATCCAGCACATGTAGTAAAGTGATGAGAGGAACGGGGAGCCTGGTTTGTGAATATCAGTTCCAAATGCTTGTCGAACACACACATACAGAAGGGAGACTATTGTATGGGCACTCTGCTTGCCAGAAACAAGGGCACAAGTGGGACATGGAAATAAGGAGTTACATTTACTTATTTATTAACTGGGAGAGCCCACTGGACACAACTGTCTCTTTCAGGGTCTCCCCTGGTTAAGTAACTTGCTCAGGGTCACACCATTTGCAAATGGAAAGTGCGGGAATCAAACCAAGATCATGCTTGTTAGTAGATGTACAGTTAATCCTTTGAGCTAAACTGCCAAATTGCCAGATTTAAGACTGGCATAAAATATGATTTCACAGACAGGGTGATGGGCCTTGGGGTACCCAATACACTCTCAAGCATTTATCCATTTGGATTACAAAAAGTAACTCATTGACATTTTCCAGACAAATAAAGACTCTCTCGAATGACTTTAGAAATTGTTACAAATATATTTTTATTGTTTTCTGTTTGTTTCTTTTACCAGGAGCATGATTATTATAAAATTTACTTCAGGCCTTTGTAAATATTGTACATAGTTTTTTCTTGTTCAACAGATATTCTCACCTTTTTTTTATTTATTATCAAAATGTACTGAATTACTGTGTCAGTTTTATGAAAAATAAAAAAATGAGTAAAAAAAGTAACTAAAGGGCAGTAGTCTTACATGAACTACAACAGTTTTTTGTAATACCTTTCACACTGATTAAGGAGTTTGCTGCAGAAAAAAAGCAACTTTTTATGTGTCATGAAGGGCACTGTTTTTAAGATCTAATGTTGCTGGACATGCAGCTTTCTTGTGAATTTGCAACCTTTGATCTGAAAGCTATATGCAGGCCCACTTAAATTCACTTATAAATAAGATACACTACAATTAGTAGTTTTTTTTATTATAGTAAAGTAGTCTCAATATACAGTTAGTTTAGCATTGGACTTATCGTTGTGTGAATACTAATTGTATAGACTACAGTGGCTATATGTTTCTGAGCACCTAAATGCACAAAGTAAAATGTGGAAGAAAGTGGTTGCTGTTGTCACACATTCTGCAAAAATTTGCCAATGCTTAGAAAAAGAAAGGAATAAACTATTACAAGGAAGACATCATTCTCAGTCCTTTTGCCCCTGGTCAGTCAGCCAGCTTCCTGTATACTTCCGTATATTGGGCTATATCCCAACATCACACTACAACTTAATGGCATCAGTGGTGCTATTTACTTTAATGATAAACAACTTAAAAAAATTCATCTTAAAAATTATGACCATCAACACCTCAGGACTGCAATTTACTGATAACACATATCTTCTAGTTCCTCATCTGAGCCTTCCAGGGAGTAAAGGGGGGGGGGGGGTGGGCATATCTGTGTGCAAGGTAAAGACAGTGGTGATGTAAAAGCAATTAGGCAATTAAGTGTTTAAGTGCTTCCATTTAATTTCTACATTATCTTAGGTTTCAAAGTATTTCAAAACAAAAACATACCCCCGGATTCACAAATCCTCCGTGTAAGACTAAATAAGTCTTACTCAGAGGCTGCAGTTGAATGGTATGACACCAGCGTGCCATGAATATTCATGAGGGCATGCTGACTCTACTCCAAGTCTAACACGGACCATGCAGGAAAGCAGGGGGCGTGTCCGACTGCTGAGCAGTTTAAAGGTCCACGCCCCTGCAAGTGTCTGAAATGCAAAATGTCAACACACAAGAGTGAGTCTGCTCAAATGTCCATGTACCCAACACCACACTCCCTGACATTGTAAACCCCCAGCACAGTTATAAAAAGTAAAACATTAATTTTTTTTTTCTAATTCCCGATATAGCTGCCCGTATTTGCGCTTGTGTGCGCGGGTGTACCCATTGCTTAGCTGCAGTTAGCAATCTCGACATGGAAGAGCATAATAAGGAATGTTTATGCAAATTGCACCAAATAGCAATAGCATAGTGGTAGAGCATTCACACAAAGAGGAGGCATTCACGGTTCGAGTCCCACCACTCCCCTTCCTATTTTATGTTCAAAATTAGTATATGAAATAATTCCTGACATATATGATTAAACATTTACTAAAAAGCATTGAAATGGCCTATGTATCAGTGAACAAAATGTATATTTACAAAGGAACCTGACATATAATTGCCCGCAGTTAAGCAACGCTTTACCCAGCGCAATATAGTTGCCCGTAGTTAAGCAGCATTTTACCCAGTGCAATGTAGTTGCCCATAGCTAAAATAGCACTTTACCCAGAGCAATCGCTTTGCACGGAGGTGCGTGCCGTGCCAACCAGCGCACCGTCGGGCAACGTGGAGCAACATAGAGCAAAGTTGCTTAAACACAGCCACACCCCCTAACCTGTCTGGACAGTAGTAAAATAAAAAGCAATGTCAAGGTTCGAACCCAGGACACTGTGCACCATAATCAAAGTACTGAACCACTAAGCCACGAAAGCTTAGGATAAACAGCCACTGCTAACATATATATACATCTAAATGGTAGATTAACCATTGCTAAGCAGATCTGCAGTCAGCCGAGAATTTTCAAAAACGGCCAATCACAAAAAAGTGCGGGAAATGCGGCATATTTAAGCCCCATAGGCAGGAATACTCACCATAACTGATTGTAGCTCCCATCTGCAGTTACAATGGCTGGTGCTGGAGAGGGTACACACTTTAGAGCACAACGCTGGGCCATCGAGGAGTCGAAATACATGGTTTGGCTCCTTGTCCACCGTCATGAGTCAAGACTCCTGCAGGGCCAGTTCCAAGGGACGGAGTACAAAGCAGAGGCTTGGAACCGGCTAGCTCATGACCTCACCAGTGTCACAGGCGTTCCTTGGACTGGTGAGCAGGTCCGTCACCACCATGCAGACCTGAAGAGATGGAAGCAGGACCTACTGAACCAATGGATACAGGAGGCCTGTGGGATGCAAGATGCCCCACAACTGAGTAGGTAGCCATGGAATGCAGTATGTACGACATGCTAATTTATTCTATATAATGGATAGGTATGTCTCAATATCCCTTCATTTACTTCCCAGCTGCAGGTGTCTGTGCTGCAAATCAGCAAGCCTATGCAGATAGGCTGCTAAGGCTGCACCACCAGGCAGGTTAGTAATTATTCTGCATGTATTGTTATATAAAATAGGTGAGAGAGCCTGAAAGAAAGTGTTGTAGCCCAATAATACAGCCATAAAATGCCCTGAATAATTCATCTGCATGTACTGTTATATAAAAAAAGTCAGAGAGCTAGAAAAAGAGTGTAGTAACCCATTAAGAAAGGTAAAATATGTCCGGAATAATATCTCTGCATGTACTGTCATATAAAATAAGTGAGCGAGCCTGAAAAAGAGTGTTCTAACTTGTTAATAAAGGTATAACATGTCTTGAATATGTCTGCCATATACACTGTAATATCAAATAAAGGAGAGAGCCTGTGGAAAAGTGTAATGTAATTAATAAAGGAATAAAACTTGGAGTGTGTCTGTGTCACTTACTTTGAAATGTTGTTATACCCTTGCATTATACAAATAGTACTGTTTTAATAAGTGCTGGCAACCCACAGTTGGGCAGTCCCATCTAAAGTGGTTGATGGAAGTGCCACTAGCTGTGAAGCATATATACAGTCCTCAACAGTCAGTTACTGGCTAGCATGCATAAGTAAATCTGGAACACGAGTAGCTCGTTAATTTGTTCCCCAGAAATGTGAGTGTGCTACACGAAATGCAGGGTTCTGTACAAATTAAACTGAAAATGTCATGTGAACACATCCAGATATGTAGATAAAGAAATATAAATAAAATCAATAAATATGTAGCAGTAACATCTGCATCTTGGACAGTTAGTATGTCAGATATAGGTCAGGTATATAATGAACTAGCCAAACCCATTACACAACCTAATGCATGTTGGCAAGTGTAAATACATGTAGGGGATATACACCTGCAGTCAATAGGAATGTAGTGTAGACTAAAAGTACTTATAAGATGTTAATTGAGGTTTCTTTCTACACCCGACTGTATGTGCATAAACAATGCAATGCCACACCTCAATGGGTATGTCTAATCTCAAAACATTTGTTGGGACATATGTCCTATTGTTCTATAAATATCTGCATTTACTTTGATGCATGTGCCCTGTTCAAACACCACAATCATGGTGGCCTGTTGCTACCAATCATCCCTGCATGCTGTTGGAATGTCCACTGTCGTTCAATATATGCATGTGTTATGCTTGCTGTTCAGCTGTTGGAACCTTGGTGTGTTGGGTCAATGAGAATATTACTGCATGCTGTTACAACTAATTTGGAATGCTGTTGTTTATGTTGTAATTAAACACACCTAATCACAGAACATATGGGCAGGCCGGTTCCAGCAGACCCACCTGTCCCTCCTCAGCTGGCGAGTGCACCCGGCACCAGCAGGTCCGGTGCCCAGCCCGGGCTCCCTCCTCCGTTGGACCTGTGCCACCTTTGGGTGAAAGCTCTGCAGGGGATGGGGCTCATACCCCCCCCCGTGCAAGCATGGGCGGAGAAGGGCCACCTGTCACCCTTCGAAGGGTCTGAGTTGTGGTGCGTAGGGAGATCCAGTGTTCAGTCACTGATCCCCTATGCCAGCTCGAGGCAAGAGTGGCATGTCTCATGGGTGAGCCTGCCCGTCCTAGGCAGCCCCCAGCACAGCCACCCTCGGGGCTGTGAAGGTGCAGTGGTGACTGCCCATGGGTGGGGATCTCATTTCCACTGTTACCATTTGTGGGCTCATGGGCTTGCGATTTCCAAACATCCGTCCCCGTCAATTGTGTTCACCCACCCCATATGTCATACACCACCCCTGTATGCGTCTTGTTTGTCTTGTCTGTTTATCTCCCCAAATATACCTACTTCCTCTACCTCACTTTCCACTCTCACCTGAAAAAAAAAAAGGGGCAATCTGTACCCTCAAAAAAATTACGCCCCATACATAGCTGCCCATTTTGCACACATGTCCACTGGACATGTAAACTGATAATTATAATTGGCAGTAAAACATACTTTGTTGTCCTCACCCCTCTCTCAGGGGTGGAAGGTTCCAAATTTCACTCCAAATTTATTGCATATGCACAGCTGTTGCTGGTAAAGAAATGGGCAGCTATGGACCTTCCCTACACCCATCTTGCACATCTCGAGCTGGTTTCTCTACTGTCTTTCCCTCTTTGTGCCCCCTTTTTCACCACTTTCCTATCTCCCGATTTTCTTTTCTTTCAAAGAAATTAGCGCGGGGGTTAGCGGGAGTAAGCACCTTTAAGCAGTAGTTAGCGGGTTTGCACCAGTGTGCGCATGTGTGTGCTTAGCTTAGTATTGCTAAGCATTGCACAAACCCGTGCAAATCCGCTTACAACTGCTTAAAAGTGCCTTAGTCACTCTGAATGTCAGGGCCTTTGTTCTGCTCAGCAGCAAAATAAAACACCTCTGTCAGTCTCGAGCCCAAGACCTTGGACACACTAGACTGCATAAAGTACCACTAAGCCACAGCAGATATGCAATAGCTTGGTGCTGAAATAAATATATCCTGCATTACAATGAGGGAATGTAAAGGGAAAATAGGAATGCCATAACACAAATCTTGTTCTGTGGGTCTTTACCAGCAGTTGTTGTGGAATTCCATGACATGACTGTGAAAAGAGAACCAGCCATTCTAGCAGGGAATAATGTTACAGTAGCACCTTACAAACCCCACACAGTATCAGACCAGGATAAACACTGACATAGTTGAATAGGGCAGAGGCCAGACTTCCCAACTGTGACTACTTTACAGGGATGTCCCTGATTCGTAAACAAATGCTAGCTGTGCCCCTCTGAATCACTCTGAAAAGTACTAACATTAGGCAGAAAAGTGGGGAATCACACTTAATGAATAATGTCAATAAGTGAGAGTAGACACTGCTTGCACATCAGAAAAGGTGTAGTAATACATATGCTCAGATTCCCTCGAAGTCTCAACTGAAATATGTCTGTAATATATTACAGGTGTATCTCACTTATATGTACCTTTCCCTGAGGCTGGTCAAATATATACATGAGAGTATTTGAGGCCTGGCAGAGGCAGAAACACAGAGGCATGTCAGCATTTCTGCTGTTACACACTCTGCAAATAGCTTTGGAAGGAGTTCCACAAGCATGCCCTTATGTAGGAGTACAACACAGAAATATCAAAGGATGTAGCCATGTACTGCTAGCAACCAACTGTGACAATGCCATTGTTCCAGTGCTGAAAAGACTGGTGTGGTGCACAGACAAAGAATAATAGGCTAACCTTTGGCTACCATTTCGATATGTCCACAGGTGGGAGCTACGCAGACAGACTACTTGCCTTGATAGACTAACAGGTACACAGCAACCCTGTATGTTCAACAAGATAAACATCACATGATAATAAATAATGCTCTCTGCAGTTCTGCACCCCTACCCAAAAGTACTATATACCTGTGTATTCAGGCAAAACCAAGGGTGTAGGTAGGCATACTCAGTACTTAAATATGTCCAGTTGTCTTGAGCAGCCTGCGCTAATGTCAACACAAACAAACCACAAACTGTTCAGAAGTGAGTAACTTAATAATTACAGAATAGCACTGAGAAGTGTGTACTGGAAGCAGCAACATTTAGGTTTGAGTACAACATGCATATCACTGGCTACAACCCTAGCTTCAGATATGAGACATATACCAACCTTATGACTGACCCAACGGTGTCCAGAGCAAACAAGCATGGGCCCCACCTTGGAAAGCTGAAAGGGCTACGCCTACCTAACCTAGCATTTTATATCAGTGGGCTGCAATCACAGTGAGTACTGCAAATTACCACACAGCAGGTTGTATGCAATTACTAAATGGTGGGCACCAACTGGTGCAGAGGCCATCACATGCACATGTGCAGATACCTAGAAAAGCAGGCTGTACCTGCTGCCCACACATGCAATAATATCATTGCAGGAACAGAGAGAGAGTGAGAGCGAGAGAGAGACAGAGACAGAGACAGAGACACAGACAAAAGAGACAGAAACAGAAACAGAGAAAACCCAAAAAACAAAAAAACAAAACAAAAAAAAAAACAGTAACAACAGATGGAGCAGAGAAATACAAAGGTAAGGTATGTAACACATATGTATTTGCCGGCATGTAGTAAATGTTCTTGAAGAGTACTCTACATACTGTGAATCATCCATATGTGGCAGCAGCACGTATCTATATGTATCTGCACATGTGCATAGGGCAAGGGACATACTGCAACTGTTAGTGAAGGGTGGACATATATATGTTGCTGAAGGTAGTTATGTGCATATATCTATGTAGGTTGTAGTGTGTGGCATAGAAAACAGCATGCAGTGCTGGTATATGTCATGTGGTGGTTAAACGCTGTGGGACTGATTTGTCAGATCTGCTGTGTTACAGCCAGTGAGGCCTGCTAAAGCTACATGGGCTGAGGACACCAAAATGCATTCTGCACAACACTGTGCAATATTATTACATAACTGTATATCTCACAACTGTTGCATAATTGATATCCCCACCATAAAAGGTGGACTGTATATGTGCCTATATGTACATCTATATGTACAGCAATGGATGTTTAGATGTATAGGTATGTCACACCCATAGCTGTTGGACAACCACCATGTCAACATATCACAATCACTCCGGGCTACAGGCTCTAGGGCCCTAAACCTTGTCATCTCACTAAACAGCACATGCTGGAGGCATAGGTTCCTATCTCAGAGATATACCATACTCTGGAATAAACCACCTATCTATAGCAAACAAGGCTCCTCATTAGCAGTTGTCATAAATACCCCTGATGATTGTTTGGGAGATAGGTAATACACCCGGGAATCACCTCTGTGGTTCTGGTTGACAGGGGCAAGTGAAATCAAATTACATGTGTGTCAAAGGCCAGGGTAGCATATGGCTAGGCTGCTGTAGGCCCTAGGGCCAATAGCGTATTACCTACCTATAACATGATGCAAACACACATGTACTCAGTTCAATACCTGCTATGTGAGGTTGAATGAGTGTGACGGTGAATGTGTGCAAGGTCTGTAAAGGTGTGATAGCTTAGTGTGAATTTGTTTCTGTCATGGTAGTTTGTGTTCTAGCTGTGAGGCCAGCAAAAGATGTGTATGTTATTGCTAGGCAGACATAGTAGTATGGCATACGTTGTGACGTAGTTCCTTGTTGACGACTGTGATGTCCCATTGTAGGCTAAAGCAATACATGTATGCTTAGCGAGTGGTACTGCTGGTGAATCCAACTCCCATATGAACTGTAGTACTACCTGAAGCTGTAGGCCTAAACAGCACAGTATGGTGTATGTTCACATTGCTTGGAAACAGTGTCTTGTGTGTTTCCTGTAGTCTGCACAGATTACATACCTCAGACATAAGGTTTTGTAAGTAGTGGCACACAGTACTGTATAGTACACAGGTAAAGCTCATCTGAGTTGGTATACATTTGTGTGTTGTATGTATGTCTGATGTGTGTGTAATTATGTCTGTACCATGCCCGCAATCATATGTGTGTTACAGGGTATATGTGTGTATCTAGCAACATGTATACTCTGTTACAGCAGTATGCCACCTATATTAACAACTGTGCACATATGTTAGGCAGGGGTATGGCATCAATGACTAGGGTGGTTTACTGGTAATACTGTAACTGTACTTTACATTCATTGCAATGGATGACATCTTTCTTCATGCATTAGCTTGATATATACCCCTGTGGCGAGGTTGTGCATTGTGTCACAAACAGTGTGCCGGGTACTGATGTATAGTGGTGTGATATATAGAGTGTGCTAGGCACTGTCAGTCAGTTGTGGCCTGAGCACCAATATGTGGTATTGAACGTGTGTATCCTCTGACAGACAAACAGATGCTATATATGGCAGTTAAGTGATATCTGTAGTTAAGGGTGTAAAGTGTGCCACATGACTCGCTCACACATATTGTTCATTTCTCATTCAGGGTGATGGCCCACCAACGTAATCCCTGTTACACAGCAGTGGAGGAACAGGAAATCCACCACAGCCTGGTGCAGCACTACTCCCTGCTGTTTTCCAGAAGCAGCCAGCACCAGCATGAGCGGACTGCACTGTGGCAAGATCTTGTTCGTCGGGTAAATGATATAGGCATGCATAACTGGACATATGAGCAGGTACGCCATCACTGCAGTGATTTAATTAGACATGTCCAGCGGCGTGCATCTGATATCCATAGACAACAGCTTACCACAGGTGGTGGGGTGGCCATACACCCCCCCTCACCAGAGTGGAGGAGCTGCTCCTAAGCGTGGTGGCTCCTGGCCAACAACAGCAACTGCAACAGACATGTGTCGTCATGGAGACGGAGCCAACCAGCATGTTGACATGGAGCGTGCAGGTAACATGCCCTATCTGTAGACTACTGCTACCTGTATTGTTAGATTATGCATATGTCAGATGTGTACTGTGTGTTTAGCAGTTGTGCTGCCTAGTGTTGTGCAATACTGATATTTGGAATATTATCTGTACACCTGTGACTGTCGACTGTTATTCTACTGTAGTTTAGCAAACCCACAGTAGCAATGCCACAGTTGTGGCCACTGACAAACTGTCTCATATTCTTGTAGGTCCCTCTGGTGTGACAGCAGGGCAGATGATCCATGCTGGTGAGTGTGTTATAACTTTAATATTGGTAATGAAATATGCATGTCATAGGTGAGGTGTAGGCCATGTACACGTAACACACCTACGCATAATGCATGCTGTGCATGTTTGCTGTGAGACGTTGCACATCTCAGTAATGTCAGTAGCTGCCTCAATCACATGCAATACACAGAGCATCATTCACACTTGTGGCAACACCTTACTGCACATTGGATAAGCATAGTTGATACACATGTGCACAACATAAACGTTTGTCATACGCAGTACACCACAACATGCTACACATGGCGTAACCACACACCCGCTGTAAGGTCACACTTCAGTATCCCACATGTCATCCACACAGCGCACATGATATACCTGAGGGGTAGAGGCCTATCATGGGGCTGTGCAACACTCTTCAACACATAACACAGTCATGTTAGGCAATGCTCCCTATTGGGCACCTCACACACCCATGTACAAAGTGGCTGTGTAATTGTAAACATAACCACGGCACTGCAGTTCAGGTACAGAATACTAGGCGGTGGTCTGTCACACATTAGTAGCCTTGAGTGACCACATGATGCATGATGATGATGGCTCATGGTACTACACCCCATCCAGTTACAGTGACCACAGTACTACACATAGCAGTCATTGCTTTGCACCTCAGTGTTGTGTGTGTGCAAACATATGCACCTATACACAATATGCATAGCATGTTGTGTGTGTGCAAACATATGCAACTATACACAACATGCATAGCAGTTGCCATCTGTATAAAGTGACACATATATGTACAATGGCCATGTCGAGCATTGGTATTCCATCACGTATACATGCACCACTCATCCCGTGTGTGTACATAGCATGCATGTGCTACACCTGTGCCCACAATTATCTGCTACAGACACAGACACTGTAATCAGACATGGAAATCTATGTGACACACAGATAACACATGCAGCCATGGTATGTATACCTTGAGTGATGGTGCACAGTACATTGCAGAGCTTATAATACTTGCACAGCAATGTTGTGTCCTTGTACACATTGTGTTCCAGGGTGTAGCCAATCACTGAACAACTACACACATGCATCAAAGCCATGTATACTGTTATTAACTAGGGCTGTTTACACTCGCACTGCATGGTCTTGAGCAACACATAGTCTGCATGCCGACACGTGTGAGGTAACTGTTTGCCTTGTGATACTGTCACCCACCTTCAACCACTATTGAGTATGTTTTGGATTGCTGGTGTGTGTGTGTATCTGCTGTAGTGAGGAGTGTATTTGTGTGCATGTGTGCATGTGTTCATGTGTGCATGTGTGCATGTGTGCATGTGTGATAACATCATGTACAGATTGTAAAGTGTGTTTCCTGTCTTCCTCTCACAGGTGCTGAGGTTGGGTTGGCTGAATGCAGCAGGGAACCTGAAGTCACTACCACAAATAGTGGAGATGATGATACATGTATTGTGGCACAGGCAGGTTTGACAGGGTCTGTCATTGGTCTGCCAATCAACAGTACACAGCTTTCCACCCCATCTATGTGCACACTCATACTGCCAATACATCCCTCATCACCAATGGCCTTAGCCAAGGGACAGCATACAGTTGGTATTGACCAGGATAGTGTGGTATTCATGGCACATGCATACCCTCACAGCAGCCATACCCAGATTCCTGGAACAGTACCACATAGGCGGATGTCCAGGGGTTCTCGTGGGAGCACCGCTCATCGTAATACCCCTGGCAGATGTGCCCCCACAGGTCTTACAACCTCAGGTATGTTCCAGGCTGTAATACAGGCACAGGCATGTATGGAACGGTACACCAGACAGAGACTAAGGGCGCAGAGGGCCCATAACACCACTATCAATGACAGTATCCATGACCTTGCTGGTGCCATCTGTAATTACACCGAGGTCATTGATAGACGTTGGGGGGGAGACATTAGATGCCCTCCACAATGTGTTTTCCATGTGCCAGGACCATGCGGGATGGTTGAGATGTCAACGCGGATGTATGCCAGCAACATCAATGGCTGGCAGTCATCGCGGACGACCCACAGATCACAGCTGCTCCCGTAGTGGCAGTACCAGCCTCAGCAATGCTGGGGCTGGCCTGTCGATTGACTACCCTAGTAGACCACGTGCACATGGCTCTGGCCAGTCCCAGCAGGGACATGGGTCCCGTTGACATACCTCTGCCTCTGATGATAGTACCCAGTCAGGCTTGGTACCCGATACTGTCCGTAGCACCCCTGCCAGGCAAAGGTACCATGTTCATGCCCAGAGACAATGATCTGTACAGCCTGGCAGGTACAGTCTGTGGCTGTCCCACAACCTCCCGTATATGGCAGCCACATGGTGGAGCTGTGTGCATGCAGACACACACACATAAACCAAACACCTAGGGCTCACACATACACATACACATTACATCAACATTGGCCCATGCTGTACTGTTGTCCCTCACACACACACACACACACACACACATACACACACACACACACACACACACACACACACACATGTCGATTGGAGGGGTCAATATCGGGCTCTGGCAAACCAACAACACACCCTGTGCATATGATGAAACCTGTGCCACCTCCTGTCATCTGTAACATTGATGCAGGAACAGGCTAACATGGTGCTGATGCACAGGGTAACATTATAGCAGTGTAGCAATGTTAGCATGTTGTCAACATGAAAGTGTAATGATATCCTTGTAGGTATATCTGAGCAGGCATGATGCATCAAAGCTAAGATTGTCAATGTAGTATTGTTTATACCAGTGTTAAGTCTGAGTATGTATTGTCCGCCCATGTGCCACTTGGCTGAAGTGTATAGTGTTGCCAGCATGTGTTAGTGAGTGGACAGTATGTGTGTGATGTGTGCAGTACAGATTAGCAGGTGTACATCTGTGAACATGGTGGGGGTGCACTGTCTGCATGTACATGCATAGTGGACACATGGGACATGTGACATGCCCTGTATTACACAGTGTTAACATCTCATAGTATCTCTCGGTGGCCAGTATGCATTCTACTACAGATATGTTCTAACATGGGTACACATGTGTGTATGACATGGTTTGACACTATGCTGTGGGTGATACTGTTACTATCTGTCAATGTTTTGCATTCTGGTAGTATACACATCCTCAACAGCCTGACTATAACCAATCATTAGATGATGTCCTGACAACTGACACACAGATGTAGGGAACTCAGTAACAGTTGGATCCTTCCGGTACTATACTATAACAATAACCAGTGGTATTGACCGCCACCCGTTCCTGGGACCACACCTCTTTGGCATATAGCCCTCTTAGGTACATGCAAACACACTAGGGATATGTCCATCCACATCTGGAAATGCATGCATTGGCCTACAATGCATTCTCTGGATGGGACACATATCATACAGACAGATACCTGTTGTCCAACACATGCTGTATAGCTCTAAGCCAACTATAGCATAGTCATCCACATTTACTATGCATAGTATCCCGACAGTACCACATAGGTGTTAGCCCCCAACATGTATGTTGGGTGCCAATGTACATACAGCCAAGTGTTATGTCATCTGTCCTTTGGTATCCACATATCCAAACGTATTGTGAAGTCCCTCGGTGTATCACATAAGAAATTAGGGGCCTGTATGCATATCCACAAGGCTGTTGTACACCTATAATGACTGTCCATTATTGCCAGACTTTGTTGTGTATGAACATGTCTGACATATACCCCAGGCATGTACCCTCACTCACACTAGTCTATAGAAACTGTCATGGGTGTGTGATACACAGATGACCTTGGCCACACATCACTACAGTGGCCGGCCTTGCCACATACATACATATGTGACCTACGATCTGAGAAGCAGCGGTAAAATCTGTCAAAGGTAACAAATATATTCATGTAGTATGCAGGCTTCACACCTATGTACTAATTGAGGTCACATGTACATATATTTATTTGCCACACAGATACCTGATGTGTGCAATGCACATACTGTTTTAATCCTGATATGTCATACCATAGTAAAAGCAAAACCCATACCATACTGACCAATAGTATCACACACACACACACACTCAGCAATTTCAGGATTCAAACCCCTACCTAACTATGTTATGACACTAGCGACATATGCATTAACACGGCATGCTATATGCTTTACTGGGGTTCTTATGTCTACTGCTATATTTGTAGGATGCTGACATCATCAGACTTGCCAAACGGGAATATACCTCTTTTAAGGTGCTTCCCTAGTCTCCGAAAAGGGCATTCCTCTCAAAGGAAGTCACACAGACACATGCACCCCCACACACACACACTCGGCAACTGCAGGATGCAAACCCCTACCTAACTATGTTATGACATTAGAGACATACGCATTAACATGACACACTATATGCTTTACTGGGGTTTTCATTTCCACTGCTATATTTGTAGGATGCTGACATCATCAGACTTGCCAAAGAGGACTAAACCTCTTTTAAGTTGTTTCCCTAGTCTCCAAAAAGGGCATTCCTCTCAAAGGAAGTCACCCATACCATACTGACCAATAGTATCACACACACACACACACTCAGCAATTTCAGGATTCAAACCCCTACCTAACTATGTTATGACACTAGCGACATATGCATTAACACGACATGCTATATGCTTTACTGGGGTTTTCATTTCCACTGCTATATTTTTAGGATGCTGACATCATCAGACTTGCCAAAGAGGAATACACTTATTTTAAGGTGTTTCCCTAGTCTTCAGGAAGGGCATTCCTCTCAAAGGAAGTCATACAGACACATACACCCCCCCCACACACACACTGACCAATTGCAGGATTCAAACCCCTACCTAACTATGTTATGACACTAGAGACATACACATTAACATGACGCGCTACATGCTTTACTGGGATTTGCATTTCCACTGCTATATTTGTAGGATGCTGACATCATCAGACTAGACATGGTAATGTGTGTGCAGTTTGTTTTATGCAATCCCAGGACTGCACCATGGGGGACAGCAGGTGTTAACAGTTTGAACAGGACTCCACAATTCTTAGCTTGTGTGATCTATCTGTGGCCCAGTTGTCAATCCATTAGATGACAATACATATTTATGCACAGAGTATTGATTTTATGGATACGACATGTGTCTGGGATATTGGAAAAGGGCTATTCAAGATCTATGTGGGATGTGTGTAGCTCATTTCTGTGATGTATGTCCTGGGTGGCTGCCATGCAAACAGTCTAACAGTTTGGGAACCATGATCTTCCCATGAACAGACCACAGTTGGTAGGGTTGTGTGTTTGTCGGCTTCCAATAGCTCTGTTTATGACTTCAATCATGATGGACCCCATGGCCTTGCAGATCAGACGTCATAGGCATATAAGACTATAGTTCCCATGGTCTGTTGTGCACCAACACTTGTGGAGTGTGCCATATGTTGCTGTAATCCATTCAATGGTTTCATATCCTGTAGAGAGGGTATGGCTCAACAGACTGTTCAGGTGAAGGGTCTGTTTGTTCTGCAGTTCACTTATGACACATATAGGGAAACAATGTAATCCAATCGATGCCATGTTTTCAGCTTTGGAAGGAGCTGTTTACCCATTCTACATGTGATATCTCCTGGTATGATTATAGGGCCTTTTGTCAGTGGGAGGTGGCTATGTATGTATGGGCTTGTGTAACAGGGTATTGGCATTGTCAGTCATTTACAGTTGGCCCTGACTCAGGACATATATGAGTGTACATTGCTATTTATGACATAGCTGAAGGAAGTGTCATAGTTCTGTCTGGACTCCTTCACAGATAATCTTACAAAACACCAACAAACATAGGCACTAAACCTGTGTTATACTCTTTTACACACTTAACACCCTAGTGATCCTTTTTGATCAGTCAAAAGAGTATTTCATCATAATATCTTGACATATCCTAAGGTCGGTTTCGTGTATACACTCCAATCCAGCTGGCGTATATGGGGATTTTGAGGCAATGCTACAACTGCCTTATGTACACAGACAACCCTCTCATCCTCCCAACTAACTCAGATATGTGTGAGAGATGCAACTATATAGACAAACTGGAGGCTGAGCTCTCTAGACCCATGACTGGCACAGTCTATCAGGAGGAGAAAGTAACCACACACACCACGACTCCAGTGTCACATAGACCTATAGCAACAGCACACCAAACACATAAACACACAAAAACATACTTGGAGGATCTAAATAAAACTCTGCCTAAGCAGCAGAGACCGCCAAAGCAGACACCCAAACAACTGCTTCCCCACAACTATACCCATATATCACAAAGTACACAATGTCATTGTGCCACACAGTCACTGCCCTTAAGGTTAAACAACACACCTAATACACCTGTGATAGGTGACTCTATTGTCAGACACACTGACGTCCCACTCACCAAGCTGAACAAGGAGAAGGTCACTGTAAGCTGTCTGTTGGGTGCCAGGATCCGACACATAACACATGCACTTAGGTCACTCCAAAGCAAGTACAGATATGACTCCGTCATTGTCCATGCTGGTGTGAATGTCCTGAGGCGTTCCTCCCTGGACTACATGAAAAGAGACATAGAGGAGCTCTATGATCATGTAGCCCAGGCCAGTATGACCCTGACCTTGTGTAGCATCTTACCCTCACCAAGAATGATGCCACAGTATAAAGACAACATGATCAATTTTAACAGTTGGCTAACGTATTTGTGTAATTCACAGAGGATCCAGTGTCTGTCGGCCTGGGATGACATGCTCATCATGCCACGTTGCTTCACTAGGGACGGCTTGCACCTGTCACCCCTGGGCTTTCGAATACTGGCTAAGGCACTTGCCACCCCCATAGTGCCTTTTTTAGGCAAGGCTCAAAAGACAAACCCACCTCCATAGACAATACAAGGTAAAAGAAACTAAGGGTAATGCTGCTCAATGCCAGACGTCTACACCTCTAAATGCATGCAGTCAAGGCTCTCTTCAGTATGGAGAATATCAATATCTGTGCAGTAACAGAAACCTGGTTCAAGGCTCCCAAAAGCACCCCAGCACTACCAGGTTACACTTCATACCATGCTTTTCGGCCACAATAACCGGGCCACACCACAAAAGGAGGGGAGTATCCATATACATCAAAGATACACAAACCTCCAGGTTAGTAGCACTGCACAAAGCATTGGAGACCATCCATGTGTAACTAACAGTGGGTTAAACTGCCTTTCAGGTTGTAGCCTGCTACAGACCACCCTCCCAAACTCAGGGACCCCACTCGGCTTTCCTGAGAACACTGGAGAATATGTATGTCTCTCCAAACACCATTATATTGGGTGACTTCAACTAGCCAAACATTGACTGGGAATACTACTCAAGCCCCAACACCCTCGCCCAATGGTTCCTTGAATATATAAACTCAAATGCTATGGAACAACTGGAAACCACCCCCACAAGTGGGGTATACATACTGGACCTGGTCATCACTAACATGGGGACTCTATGTTCCACACCAGAGGTATACCCCTCATTGGTAAGGTCAGACCATACATTTATCTCACTGGACATCCATATCCCATCCCCACCCCCAGCCAAGGTAATCTTGGTGAGGAACTTCTCAAAAGCAAACGTCACACTTCTCAGAACCGAGGTGGTTTCCTTCAAAGCCCCCGGGCCAGTGGGAACTATGACTCATACCACAGTATCCTTTAGAAACCCATTGTATGGACACCTACAGGAATGCATGGATCATGCTATCCCACATGAATCCAAGACTCACTCCTTTAAAGGCAGGTGACCTGTCTGGTGGACCCCAGCCACAAATAAGCTATGCAACAAAAGGAGGAGGGTACTACATGATAGAGCAGTATCCCACAAAGGGGAGGCATCTCTGATCAGTACTAGCAAGAAGCTACAATCACTCATAAAATCATCTAAGGCCAGCTTCGACAGTAAGATTGCACAAGACACTAAAGACAATCACAAGGCCTTCTTTAATTATGTCAGGAACCTGGGTGGCAACTCCCAGATATGCTCTGAGTTAGTGCATAATGACAACAAAATACACTGAACCCACAGACATTGCCAACATCCTGGCAGACAGGTTCAGTGCATATTTCTCCCCCCCATCCCCCAAAACTACAAATGTCCATCCCAACAGAGTGTAGCCTCCCTGACATCACAGATGAACATGTGAGAGTTGCCCTCTCCAAAGCAATAACACAGCATCAATCAGACCAGACGGTGTCCCAGGCTGCGTCTTACATGAGCTTCATGAAGAACATAACCCTCACATAACGTCACTGTTCAATATCGGACTTACTGCAGGATATGTACCCAAGGAATGGCATACAGCAACAGTGGTCCCGCTCCACAAAGGTGGACACTATCGCCCTATAAGCCTGACTAGCCTGGTCTGCAAAGCTATGGAGCGTATCATCATGGAACTCATAAACAAACATCGGCAACCTCCAGACACTGGTTCCTACCCAATTCACCTTTGTTAAGGGCAGATCTTGCCTCTTGCACCTGGTCGACTTCTTTGAATCAGTTACCAGGGCCATATACATAGGGAAGGTAGTCCACACAGCCTACCTGGACCTCCCAAAAGCCTTTGACACAATACCCCACTTGGGCATCTTAAATACACTCACCAGCTTAGATATCAACACATATGTCACAAGATGGATTGCAAACTGGATCAGGGATAGCACCCACATGGTCGGAATTGCAGGTGCCATGTCAGACACCAGTTACGTGTGGCATCCCACAAGGCTCAGTTCTGGGACCTCTCTTGTTCAGTATATATTTCTCTGAGGTACAGGCTAACATGGGAGGACTATGACTGGCCAAGTTCGCGGATGACTGCAAACTGGGTGCCATAATTGACTCTCCAGCTGACACAAGCATCCTCCTAAAGGGTCTCACAGAGATGGATAACTGGTGCCAGAGCCATAGCCTAAAGCTAAATGCCATAAAATGCATAGTCATCCCCTTTGGGAATAGCAAAGTGCACACAGATTACCACATAGGTGTTAGTCCATTACGTACAGAAGGTGTACTTAGGGATTTGGGGACCAAAGTAGATAGTAATCTCTCCTTTGCAATTCACATTGCCAAAGTGGCTAGGTAGACCTTGTATATAGCCCACCTTATCCCAAATGGTTTCACATCTAAATCAAGAGAGGTCATTGTGCACCTCTACTCATCAGGCCCATACTTGGGTACAATGCCCCATTTGGGATGTACCTTACCCGACTCCTGCAGCAACTGTAATGACGCCAAAGGTACCTCACCAAGTGGAACAGGAGACTCATACAGATGCCCTACGCAGTTCAGCTACAGAAACTTCAGCTGTACTCAGTTGCTTACCGCCTACCCAGATGTGATCTGTGCCTGCCGTATACAGCCATGTCCAACCCAGACTTATTGGTCATGCTCCACCACAGGATATCACAATCCCTTACAGCTACACGCTCCAGGGACTTCAACCTCAGCACAGAATTAATAGGACATGCTGGAGGAACAGATTCATATCCCAGAAGCTCCCCTCACTCTGGAACGACATCCCAGTCCAAGTTAGGCAGACCCCTCACTGACCCTCTTCAAGGGAAATCTTGACAAGTGGATGGGTGATCATACATTTACCCCTGGGATCTCTTCTGGGTCCCTGCTAGACAGAGGCACAATACACTAACCGTACAATGGCTATCTTGTGTGACCTACTATTCAAAGGCACAGTATACTAGTCTACAGGGTGGTGAATGCCAAACACACTCTGGCTAGATTTATGAATGCCCTAGGGCTGATACCTAGTATCAACCTATGAACCTATGTACCTATGATAATGTTTGGAGTGCACATTGTTTATTGATGATACTGACTGCCGGTTTGTTATCTTCTTTGCTTTCCCACTTTCTATGTACAACCTATGTATCTGTAGTACATATTTGATTATGACAGGGTTCCAAGATGTTATATATGTGTCTGTTGACTTATGACTGTGTGCACAAGGCAGGATTGGTGGCTAGTGAGAGGTCCCTGGGTTAACACGTGAACTGCCAGATATGGCCTACTGCTGCACTCATACATGGCCTAAGTGTGTGAGCATGCCCAGTTTGCCCTTGCAGTGTTTTGTTGCCTGACATTTGTCTCATTTATTCACGTGTGTGAGCATGCCCAGTGTGACCTTTCAGTATGTTGCTGTCTGGAGTCCACTACATTTGTTACCATGTGTGAACACGCCCAATATTAACATGTATACTATGTCTGTTGGAAATCAAGTTATATTTATACTGCAGGGCTCACCTTTGTGTCATAACTCGACATGAATTATGCTGTGCCTACAGGGTTTCCATGAGACACTTTGCATAGACTTATCAACATGTCTTCGTACAGACTGACCAGTGAAATACTGTTGTGGTTTAGTGGTTCGGTACTGTGACAATATTGCACAGTATCCTGAGTTTGAGGCCTGTCACTGCTTTAAATTTTCATACTGGGCAGACCAGACTGCTTAAGGTCCAGTAAAGCATATATGTGCAGGTTTACCTGCTTTTGCTCAACTATGCCCAAAATTGTGCCAGTTAGTGTGTACCATTATGTTTACATATACTAAGTAGTGGCAAAGCTGTTTAGCACTGCTTTATATTGCTTAACACAAGGCAAACATGCCTCAGGTGGTGCTGCAGGGCTGCCTATGTCGGATGCACATAGTACACTCCCTATACATGTTTGAAAACAGGTAGTGTCAAGTTAGGCATCCCTTTTACTATATGTGCAGGTCAGGGAGAGGTATAATTTCCAGGGTTCCTACTGAGCCAGTGTATGTGCTATGCGTTGCCTCTTTGCCAAGGCCAAAGCATACTGGGCACTCCTCCTTCTGCCTACTGGGGCAGGCTCAGGTTGTTCCTCCTCCGAGTCACGCTCTGCCTGTGATGACCTTGGCAATGGTGGGGGGCTGTTTGGCCTGGCCCTATGCTGATCCTGCTGCAGCTGTTTTCACAGGATCATATTATGTAGCATAGCACATACCATGACAATTTGGATACATGTAGTTGGTGAGTACTGCAAGGCTCCACCAGATGTGTCCAGGCACCGGAACCGTGACTTGAGCAGCCCAAACACACGCTCGATTACATTTCATGTTTGTGCGTGTGCCTCATTATGGTGTTCCTGTTCAGGTGTGTGTGCGTTTCTGATGGGTGTCATCAGCCACGGCTCCAGTGCATATCCAGTATCCCCCACTAGGTGACCATGAGGGATGTCCCCATTGGCAAATGTCTGGTACAGCTGTGTCAGATGCCAGATATGGTAGCTTCCAGGGCAGCCAGCACACACATTCATTATTATGCCCTGGACATCACACACAACCTGGCAGTTGATGGAGGGGAAGCCCTTGCGGTTAATGTAGGCTCTACCCCGCTCACCGACTGGTGCTTTGATGCATATGTGCATGCAGTCTATTGCACCCACTACCTCAGGGTATTCCGCTATTTGCTGGAAAAGATGCATATTGCTAGCCAATACCTCATGGGAATTGGGGAAATATACATGATCACCGACATGTGCTGACATGGCATCCAGGAACTGGTGCAGTACCCTGGATGCCGATGCCTGTGAAATCCCCATCATATCACCAGTTGGTCTCTGGAAGGTACCTGTTGCTAGTATTCTTAGGCCAACACATACCTTGGTTTCCACTGGGATGGGTTCCCCTCTGTTGGTTCTGTGTGTGAGGCGTGGCCTGCACAGCTCAACAATTTGCTGCATGAGGTCTCTGTCCACTCTATAGTGCTCCACTATCTCCAGCTCATGTAGCCCCTGGTAGGTTACCCTGGGCCTGTACACTCTTCTCCGTCTCCTCACTGTGGGTTGCTCAGCAGCATTTGCATTGTCACCACCCTCAGCATGTTGCATATGTCGCCTTATGACAGCAATGGCAGCCCCTAACATTTCTTTGTCTCAGTAAAGCTTTTTGAGTATTCACTTCTCTTAGCTTACTGCAGTGCTCCAGTGTCTCTGAGGAATATATAGTGGAAAGTTGTTTGCAGAGTTTTAAGTGCTGGGCTGGGCTAGTGTACTGCCTGTGTAATTGCCTGATTCTGATTGTTTTCACCTGCTAGCTCTGCTGATTCTCCCTGGTTAACTTCCTTCTCTTTGTTGTGCTTCCTTTTCCCTTTCTGTTTCCACAAGGGGCAGCACCGCGCACACAAGCGCAAACATGCGCACACCACCTCACACTTGCGCACACATGCTTACACAGCATAACACTTGCTAATTCCTGCTTAAACGCGTGCACACAGGTGCCAACGTGCTTACACAGATTTACACATCCTTACACATACTTACTCTGGCTTAAACACGCACACACGGGCGCACACGCCCGCATACAGTCTTACTCGGATTCCCGGGCGCGCACCCGTGCTCAAACACATTGCAGCCACTTCATCCAGAAACTTTAGTGTTATCCACGGCATACACCTTCTATTTCTTGACTTTAGCTAGGATACCTGGTGACACACTTCTTCCAGTGATGAGTAACTGACAGCAGACACATGCCACTCTACTCCAATAAACTTACATTCTTTCATACATACCCCCCCTCGTGATGTCACCTATCTTCTACTCTGTTACTCCCCTTATCCTACTTTTACACTCCACTGACTGTGCTCATTTGCTATGTAAACTTGGGATTCACTATCCTTACCCTCATTTGCATAGGATTGCCTACTAATGCTTGGTTACATCTCTTAGACTGAGTTCTCCCCTTAGCAACCTCTACTCGGTAGCCATGTTGTCTTCAGCCTGCCATTCACTTGCATTGTCTTGTATGATATTCTATAAATTCCCTATTTGTGCCTTTTAATTTTTGGTTTTCTGGTTTTTAGAGCGCAGCACGTTTGCGAGGCGCTGTGCTATGCTTAAACCTCGGAGATCGGGGAAAAAAATTATTATTTTTTTAATATTGCATCGGGGAACATTGCCAATGGCCATATATTTGGCCATTGTCATGCTTCCTCAACTGGATGCAACCTTTATTTGGTGCTGTCATGGCTCCGTTTTGCTATTTGCAGAACGGTACTCAGTTGTCAACTGAGTACATTTCTGCAAATAACACTGCTCTTACTTGGACAGGTTCGGGTTTCCTGGATCGCAAATTTACCTCATTTGCATGCCTTTCGGCAGCAATTGAGGTAATTTGCATATCCTAACCCTGTCCGTGTAAGAGCCGTTTTAGGAGCTCTCTTGCATGCCCCTGCTGGCTGTTCCTGGATTGCTCATCAGACATGTTGGCTGCGTGGTGTCTTACTCTACTCTTAGACTCCATGCAAGCCTTCGTGAATCTGGCCCATAGTCTTTATACAATGGCTTCTCTTCAGAAGTACATCCATCTGTAGCAGATCATTTCTAAATAGTAACAGCTCCTAGTAACTTGGTATCACAATTCCACCTACTATTAAAATGCATTACGCTGGATATACCTTTTATATTTCAAGTATCCACTCATGTGCTCTTGAAGACTAACTTTAAACTTTCTAATGGTTTTTCCACATAAATAAGGCTGCAGGGGCACTGACATCATGCCTTGCATTTTTTTATATCACACATAAATAATCCAGTCCTTTCATGCCTAATCCCATTAATTTTATAAAACATAAACACAATCTTATCATAAACAGAACAACTGCCACAGATATAAGTATGCATGTGGCTAATGTTCTTACATAGTATTGAATGTTTAGGGCAAATATATTACTATGAATCAAATAAGTCACTTGGATTTTTACAGATAGAATATAAAAATTTCAGCCAAATAAAATACTATAACCAAAACCAGATTGACTGCTGTATGGTTTGGTCTGGCAGTTTGGTTTTGGTACAGATAGAATATGACAATTTATTTAATTACTGTGAATGAAATAGTCACTCAGATTTTTCCATACAGAATTTAACAATTGTATTTATTTATCCTTTGTTGACTGGGTTAGTGTTACTAGGATAGTATTTTTTCAGGGGAGACCTGAAGTGGTATTTATTTTATTCTACTAGGGAAAGTTTGGACTGGACACTGGTGAACTTCTCTTGGTTTTGATTAGTGCTGTGAAGTCTTTTTATATTCATCTACACAAGATGTGAGTTCCCTTTAATGTGTCATTCAAAACAAAGGATAGCACACTCAAGAGTGCAGCACCACATAATGCTGCACTACAGTGTCAGTCATCTTAAAATGAATGTAATTACCTAGGGTGGGAATAGAACCCATAGCCTTCTGATTTTCCAACACTGAAGGAAATGGGCTTCCTACTAAGCCAATGACACTACTAGCGTAGAGTGTGTGCACAAATTAATTACAAGTATTACCTGCTTAATTGTATACTAGTCTTTATATCAGCCTCATTTTTAACTTGGTACTATATAAATCTTATATGTGGATGGTTGTTCTTTGTTCTTTTAACTGCACAGAACACTCACCTAAGGTACTAGGAGATTTGTTTTGCTAGTAAAGCATTAAAATGATGCATCCATCATTAAGTATGGTTACTTTGCTTTCTTATATGAATTATGTGCTTTGTATTTTAGTTAAGTATGGATACTTTGCTTTCTTATATGAATTATGTGCTTTATATGTTAGTTATACTTTTGTAGTGGAGTTTGTAACTATAGTTAATTTTATGGATTTGTACAACTAATTCTAATTATTTTTTATGGACCTGCATTTGTGCAGTGCTTCGATGGATATGTTTTATGTAATTTCTTTTTGCATTTGAAGGTGGAAACCTAATATTTTATTTTAATAAATTTAGTGGTTCCTTTAGGTATAATGTTGAGAGTGGGTCGTAGTTTGTGTTTTGTTACCTTCTAGTTTGCGTTGATATATATTGAAGTTGTTGCTGCAGATGCCATAATAGAGTTAAGATGAGGACATTTTTTGTGATAGAGGCAAGACAGAGATATTTTAAAGTAACACCATTTGTGCTGGGTTGTCCTTCTACACAGCCTTCCCTGCCTATGCTGCATCCCTCCCTATGTTGCTGTCTCATTCACTCCTTAGCTCCATCATAATGTAGGTCTTATAAATGCTGCTACTGCAGTGGAAATCCATTCTGCACCCCTGCTTTGCCTTTTAGTTTCCTGGCTTGATTTGGATGACCCTTAATGTACAACTTCCTAAAACAAAGCAGAAGAATATGCAGAAAGAATTAAAAACAGAACATCATATGTCAGGCAGGGTAAGAGTAAAAACAGCAAAGCAATGCCAAAAAAAAAAAAACTTTTAAGGAACATTAGTAGCTGGATGACAGCACCATAAAGCTTCCATTCTAATATATTGTTGACCTGATTCTAGATCAGATCCATCCTGAACTCTTTGAGAGTGCATGTCATATAAACAGCTTTACCTTGCAAATGATCTGTCATCTGATAGCCACAAACATCAATTTCAAGGTCATTACATTGAAGTAGCCTGGGTGCATAGAAGTTTAAGAAATCACAGACAGCACAATCTAACTCTCTATACTCTGATGGAACAGGCGTTATTAAATTAATTAATTTCTTCACTGGACTGAATTTTGTACTGTTATTACTTACACGTTTCACTTGCATGAGAAGCACAGTCACAATTACCGCTGTACAGATTTTCATTTATGCAAAACCAAGTTTTGCATGAAGTGCCGATGATTTATAATTAACTCTAGCTGCAAGTAAACATGCAAATTACAATAGCTTCACCTGAAACAAGCTCTGAACTCCACATTTATTTATTTATTTATTTTTGTTTTCTTTCTTTCCTTTTCTTTCTCTCTGTCTCTCTTTCCTTCTTTCTTTTTACAATATGATAATCATTAAAATTACACCTGAATCAAATCAGAATCACCTTAAACCCTATTTAGGCACATTCCTTGGAATTCTCTTTTGGGTCCCAGTTCAAGGATTGCCAGTTATTTTATTTCACTGATGTCAAAAAAAATGTAGTTCAGCCTTTGCTACTGATAATCTGTCACAAATACTGCTTGTACTGCTGTTCTAATTTAATCATATGTGTGTGTGCGCGCACGCGTGTGTGTGTGTGTGTGTGTGTGTGTGTGTGTGTGTGTGTGTGTGTGTGTGTGTGTGTGTGTGTGTGTGTGTGTGTGTGTGTGTGTGTGTGTGTGTGTTTAATTAATTTATGAATTTGGCAGTCAAATACATACACTGGACCTACCCACTGGACCTTGTGATATCCCATTTCCAATTACAGCCTGAAAAATAAAATAAAGCAGAAGTTATACGTTTCCAGAGAATGTGTTATCAGGTATTTAAAGTGTTTTGCACTTTCAGTATCAAATGTAAATAGTAAATCCTTTGAGATAGGTGAGATATCCTTACTTTACATACATATATAAATATATGTGTGTGTGTGTGTGTGTGTGTGTGTGTGTGTGTGTGTGTGTGTGTGTGTGTGTGTGTGAGTGTGTGTGTGTACAGAAATATATATATATATATATATATATATATACAGAAATATATATATCTATATATATATATATATATATATATATATATATATATATATATATATATATTTATGTATATACACGTGGACTATAACTCTTTCAGTGTTATTTATGCCACTATTTGCTCCACCTGTAATAGCTTTTACATAGATAAAATGGCCAAAAAGTTGTCTGATAGAATCAAGGAACACTTAGCAGCCATCCAGCACTCAGACAACAAAAACGCACTAGCCAAACACAGTTGCGTTTGCATTGGTTTCATAGGATTCAAGTTTATTATACTGGAAAAAATTCCCCCACTTCATTGGGGACATGGAAAGCTTCCTGAGTGTGCGAGAACTCGCATACCAGCTAAGCTTGTAGGCCAACATCCCCCCAGGCCACAACGAAAACTTAAACATCAAATGTGCTCTGTGATACATCTAACCCACCTAGTCTTTATCTAAGACATTAACAACTACGATCAGTGTACAAACAAGATAAAACTGTGCAACAGCGCCATCTGTTTGTCGACAATAAAACTATTCTAAAACTCTAAGCATTGTCTACCTCTACTTGTTTCAGCAACAGCGGCACCTGTTTTTCAGTCTAGTACTAATACAAACCTCTAAACATGTGCAGCGCCACCTACTTTGATCCTTAGTATCTAATAAGTTGGCAATTGTTTTGTTCTAAGCAACAGCACCACATGTTTGTCAATTGTTGACAACATATTTTTCAGTTGTCTTAATTCACGTGAAGCGCCACTTATTTTTCAGAAACATACTTGAATGAACCTCTAATACTGACGGCGCTCTACCCTAACTCATTGTACATATTGTCTATATTGTAAATATGTTCTTACTACAAATCCTACAAAAGTGGGATGATCATATTTTTGTAGAACAACTTTGTAATTCTGATTGTTAACCAATCTACAGTTTGGTCTCTAAATTGTTGTTATCATTTACACTCTGTAACCTTTATGTTCTACCATGTATTTACTCTTCATTCTTTAACTGTATGTATCACTCTTTATTATGTAAGTGTATGGAACTTTTCTCCCCAGGACTCTGCTGAAAATGGGCACTAGCTGTCCAGCCGGACTATCCTGGTAAACAAATGATAAATAAATAAATAAATAAATAATAAATAAATAAATGATTAAAGCACCACCTATCTTTGATTCAAAGTTTCTGTACCTCTAAATGTTAGCAGAATTTGTTTCTAGTTTTTTACCTAACCTATTGTTCTGTTTTGGCAGGCTTTTTTCTTAAACCTGATTGGTCAGAACTGCCTATTTATTGCAAGCACAGAATCAGCACTTGTTATTTTCTGATGAAGTTCTAAATAATAAAGGAATGAAAGTGCTCAAAAATTCTACTGTTCAGTGTGTTTTGTTTTGTGACTTTGTGGGACCCTTTTATATATATATATATATATATATATATATATATATATATATGTATATACATATATATATATATATATATATATATATATATATATATATATATATATATATATGTATATGTGTGTGTGTGTGTGTGTGTGTATAGATATAGCTATATATATATATAGCTATATATAGATATATAAAAATAAACAAAATACAACAAGAAGCCGGCTATCAAAGGAAAGCTCCATAGTAAAAAGTATCCAAGAAATGCAGCAACCAGTGCAGCCACCATGGCTGTCATAAAATTAAAACTTTAATACAATAAAACATTCATAAAGATTAACGGTTTTGGATAACTCACATGCAACAATTCTGTATTTAAAAACTTCAGCGAATCAAAATCATCTCAATAGTATACGCCCCTTTAGGGCTGGTTTGAGAGGTAGATTGCTGTTAAGCCCAGGTAGCTTATCAGCCTGTAAGTTACCTATCTAGTTCATCTCTTCTGTCTCAGTAACATTCACTAAATCTCCTCCCCTTGTATTCTCATTAATGGCTTGTAGGGCCAAGAAGCGAAAGCCATGACTATTATTCCCCAGTATATGCTTCATCAAAGGATTCTTATAGTCATTTAACTTAATGTCACTTATACGTTTTGAAATGTATTCCTTAAACTGGCGATTAGTCTTGCCAACATAAAAGGAGCTGCATAAAACACAGCAAGCAGCATAAATAACATTTCTGGTCCTGCAGTCTCCATAAGATCTCAGCCATTCACTGGATGTACAAAAACACCTGAAGTTAAAATATATTTAAAACAGGTACACATACAGTATAGAAAAGTTCCTTTTTTGTTGGAAATCAGCTTAAATCTGGTCAAAGAGCTATTACATAAAATCTGCTTTACGTTCTTACAATTCCTAAATGAGAAGCACTGTGTGTCACCAACAATTCTTCTAATGTTTTCATCACTAGTGAGAATACACCAATTACGTTTAATAATATTACATATCTGTTGTGTGTCAGTAGTGTATTTCAAAACTATCCTATTCCTATGTGAACGGTTGTGACGTAAAGTCTCATGCTGCAAAGAATGTCCAATTGAAAAGTATGGTGCTCCTCTGGATGTTCTTAGTGATGAAACTTCTTCTTCAGACATCCTTTAAACTTCATTACATATATATATATATATATATATATATATATATATATATACACATATCTATATATCTAAATATATATATATATATATATATATATATATATATATATATATATATATATGCAGGTTTACTATTAGATTTTCAAAGCAAACTCCGTCAACTGTACTGTTGTCGAACACGGAAATTCGAAAACAGTAATATCGAACACCAAAAGCCAACCTAGGAATGGGTTTTAACATGGGTCGAGATCGGGGAGAGGTTTGTAGTTTGGCAATAACACTGAACACTTATCTCGACCCATGTTAAAACCGTTCCTAGGTTGGCTTTTGGTGCTCGATATTAATGTTTTCGAACTTCCTTGTTCGACAACAGTACAGTCGACAGAGTTTGCTTCGAAAATCTAATAGTAAACCTATATATATATATATATATATATATATATATATATAAAATTTGTGCATATATACAAACACACACACACACACACACGTATATATATATATATATATATATATATATATATATATATATATATATATATATAAATATATAAAATTTGTGCATATATACAAACACACACAAACTATATATATATATATATATATATATATATATATATATATATATATATATATAAATATATATATATATATATCATTGCAGTTGAGCGTACCATTGTCAGTTTATAAATAATTAGGTGAAAGAATAAGGCAGATTCAGAATGGATAGAGTAGTTCATGGAAGAAAAAGAATGATAGTATAGAATACAGAAGTGGTGTAAGATTGGGTGATAGAATACAGGCTTTAGGAAAAGTAATTACAGAATATATGGGTGAAGGTGAAGGTAGTCAGTAGAACAGTGAAAATTGTGGAAAGGAAAGAGAAGAAAGGGTTAATGGTAAGTTAGGCAAGATTAGACGAGAGAAGAAAAGATTAGTTGAAGGGTAAGCAGGAGCAGAGCCAAGAGTTAAGGAGTCTTTCTCTTAATGCTTTTTTAAAATTTGAGACTATTTGGGATACATATAATGGTCACAGGAATTTTGTTCCAGGCCAGGGCTACTGTATAACTGTATAAGTTATGGCTTATGGATCTTTTAGGATTGTAGATTTCTAGCAGAAGTTGGTCAGATCTCCAGGGAGAGCTATTTGGAGTATAGTAAGTGATAAGGGTTGAGATGGCTGGGCAGGAAGTAGGTGTGTTAATTATGAATTGAGTGAGGAGCATTTGAGAGAGGATGAGCTTGTGAAGCAGCTCAAGCCAGTTTAAGGATTTTAGAGATAGACAGTGGTGTGAGTTGTAGGGCTTGTTTGCAGCAAGTTTGGCAATTTTATTGTAGCAGAGCTCCAGTTTTGTTTTTAGGGTGGATTGTAGGTTAGTTAAAATAGGAGAGGCGTAGACTAGGGTGGGAAGAAGATAAACGTTTGCCAGGGACAGCCTAGACTCATTGGTAAGGATTTTTTTGTTCTGTAACACATGCCATCTTTTTTGTGAGTTTTTAAACAGTTTTGGATATGTAGAGTGGATTTTAGTTGATCATCAATGATGATGGCCAGGAGTTTAGTGTGTGTCGCTATTTCTATTAAGGTGTTATCAATGGATGTAATAGTGAAGAATGATTTGAGTTGAGACTGAGATTTTGGGAGAAATAGAAGTATTTTTTTTTTTTTTAGGGTTAAGTACTAGCTGATTGTTATTTAGTCATTTAGCCAACTTTCAATACAGTTAAAGCATTTTTGGGTAATGGATTGAAGGTGTAAAATATTTCCAGATAATCAGATGATAGTGAAGTCATCAGCATATTGTATTAGGGAGGACTAAGAGCAGGATGAATGAAGACTGTTAGTAAAGAATAGTATTGGGCCAAGAATGGAACCATGTGGTACTCCAGTATAAACAGAGATGAAATTAGAGAAGGAGAAAAGACACTTGACAGACTGCATTTGGTTAGAAAAGTAGCTAGAAAACCATTTGAGGGTAGAGTTGGAGAAACCAAGTGCACACATTTTAGAGAGAAGCAAGAGGTGAGAGACTGTGTTGAAGGCTTTAGAGAGATCCAGAAAAAGGGAGGAAACCAGGTTAGTATTTTCTCCAGCTTTAATCATAGCATGAGTGTAGGTGACTAGGGCAGTAGTTGTGCTATGGTTAGGAGATGAGAGCCATGATCGGTTGGAGTGAGTAGATTTCCATTTAGAAGATGTTCGAGACATTGCAAGTGAATGCATTTTTTGAGTACTTTTGAGAGAGGGACAGAATTGCTATAGGCCTATAGTTTGTAAGTTTCATGGATTGTCCACCTTTTTGAAGTGGAATAATAAATATTTTTTTCCAGATAGAAGGAACTATAGATTCTTGAATAGATCTGTTAATTAGGATGGAGACTGGTGGTCTATTGAGTTAGAGGCTAGTTTTAGGAATTTTACAAGGAAATTGTCTGCTGAGGTAGATTAGGGCTTTAGTTTGTTTAGTAGAGATTTAATGTAGGTGATAGGGACAGATTTGAAGGAAAAAGTGGATGTATGTTGCCTGGGGGTGGGGGAGGAAGTATAAGGTTAGGGTTGTGACTGTTTTGGGTTAGTTTGTTAATGGAGTCTATGAAGTAGGAGTTGAACCTAGTGGCAGTTTCAGAGGAGGAATTGTTTGGGCATGGGTTTGGTATGCTGGGAGAACCTGGGTTAAGGATCTTGTTAATGATGTTCCAGACTTTATTAGGATAATTTGGATGATTTATTTGAGGTTTTAGATAGTAGTTTTTTTGTCTTTATTGTCTTGTTTTTTTAGTGAGGTTGTGAAGGTGTTTACGAGTTTGTAGGTGACTGGGGATTTAGATGCCATTCAATTTTTCCATGCAATATCCGTATTGTGCATAAGGGCTTGGGTGGAATGAATACACCAAGGTGCATGGTGAAATTTAACTCTTTTTTCATTAAGAGGAGCTAGGGAATTAAGAATATCCAGGAATATACAGTTAAGTTTCAGAACGGCATCCTCTAGTGGTAGACTAAGGAGGAAGGACCAATTTATAGAGGCGAGTATATTGTTAAACTCATCTGGGTTGACGTTGATGAGACTCTGGCATTCTTTATATCTGTGTTGTGAATGTGGGTTGGGAGGTGGTTGCTAATAGAATCTGGGAGTGTTATAGGGTTGCGATACAATCTAGGATTGGATACTATGATCCAGTCAAGGATAGAGCCAGTGTTTGTGGGTTTGTTGTAACAGGTTAATGTGGAAATTAGTTGAGTGAAGCCATGGAGATTTATACTTGAGGTAGGGAAGTTAATGGTCAAGGTTTGCCAGTTGACAGTGACATCCCCAAGAAGTTTCATTTAAGATATATTTGGAGGTCCAGGAGAGAATGTTTTCTAGAATGGTGATATTATTCCCTGGAGGAATATAGATATTAGGAATGCATAGCGTTTTATAGTTATTTAGTTTGCAGTTAGCAAGTATGACTTCTGCAGGGTGAAAATTAGGGAGTGGTATAGACAGTGGACAGATGTTAAGTTAGCTTGAGTAAAGTATTGCTATGCAGCCTGCTTTTTTTGTGTATCCTATTAATGCAGATTATATGATAGCCATGAGGAAAAATTTCAGTGTCTGTGATGTGAGGTTTAAGCCATGTTTCAGTGAGAACAATTATGTCAGCTGAGTAATGGGCAATCCATGAGTGAAATCCACAGATTTTGTTTAGAAGGCTATGAATATTCTTAGAGATGATAGTTAAACTCATGGTGGATGGTTTCACATTTGTGATAGTAAGGGGTATGGAGATGGTGACATGACTGAGAGAGGTGCTAGGGCCACAGTTAGGGTGAATATGTCCACATATAAATATATTTTTGGAGATTGTTTGCAGTACAGGAGGCTTAAATTAATTAGTAAGTTGACTGATTTTTGTTTTGTGAGGATGGGGTTAGTGCCACAAAGTTTGTATTTGTGCATGAGAAAGTTAGGTTGGGTTAATTAAATAAGGTGCAATTATAACAGGGTATGATTTTTCCATCTTAAAAAGTAGATGGGTAAGCGTGGGAGGTAGATTAATGGGTGAGATATTAGTTTTATAGCATGTAAGGAGGGATAGTAGGAGGAAAAATGGAGTAAAGAGATAGAAATCATGTTTAGTGTGGAGGAAAAAGAGGTGAGGTGGATGACAGAGAGGAAAGAGTAAGATGATGGCAGGCTGTAGGATAAGTTAAGAAAGACAAGTAATTCAAAAGGAATGACAGGAAGGGAAGGTGATGTGGATGATGGAGAGAGAAGCACAGGAGGGAGACGTACAGTGAAGGAAAGGTAAAGGATAGGATGTCCTGTGTGTATATTTAAGAGCAAAGGAAAGGTGAAGGAGGGAAATTACTAAGCAAACAAGAGGGAAGAGGTGTGGTGAAGAAGAAAGACAGTGTGTCAATTGGATAATTTGTACAGGAAGGCGAGGAATTTTTAGAGAAGGTGATGTGGTTATGAGGGTATAAATGTAGAGAATGTGGGGGTGAGTAAGAACTGGGGGTAGGGTAGGTGAGTGAAATGAAGCCCGAGCTTATCAAGGGCTGAACAGAGCAAGGCCCTACCATAGCTGCTGTAAATCACAACAAAAAGGAAATAATCAGTGAGGAGTGGAGTTCTGCAAATCTATTGGAGAGGAACCAGATATAGCTTTGCAGCTATTTAAGAGAGGAGGGAGAAAGAAAAAGAGTTCAGTAGAAAGAAGGAGTCAGCTAGGGGAAAAGGGATAGAAAGGAGCTGGGGATACATAGGCAAGAAGGTTAGAAAGGGTTGAAGGAGGGGAGATATTGGAGTACAGTTTTGTTACAGATACAAGTAGTTTGAACTACAGGCAGAAACAGTGGTCTTAAGCACAGAGTGACTTGCTATACAGATAAAGAAAAAGACAAATGTTAGTGTTAGTTGATAATGCAAGTCAAGCAGAGGATGCAGGATAATTTATTTAGGTGTCTAGAAAGGGAAGACTGGTGAAAATGCAACTTAATTCTAACCCTTGGCAGTGTGCATGCTAAAGAGAAATATTTACAGATTTATGTCATTTACAAGAAGATATCTCAAGTATGGTGTGAAACGCTAGACAAGCATACTTTAGCTCTGTTCAATGTAGGGGTCCTAGGAATGTTGCAGCTGGGCGATGCAGTCTTTCAAGTAGGAGAGGGAATTACTTATGCGGCTCGCTCTGCCTGAGATGAATAGTGGGCTAGAAGGAGAAGAAAAAATACAGAGTTACATGTGAATGCAGCAAAGATAGAGACAAAGAGACAGTAATTATAATACACCATTACAAATTATCACAGTGGGTTTCAAGTACACAATCAGCATTATTCAAGTACACAATCAGCATTATTCAAGTAAAATCAGCTTTGCTAACCAAGTTTCCTCTTTATATGTCAATAGTGGGCATAATTAAGGTACTGGAAGAGAGTTAGCTACTGATTAGTAGCACCTGCTTGCTGTAGGCATATGCTAGTTGAGGACAGGTATAGAATGTACATATAATAACTTAAATACTTAAAGATAATTCTATGACTCAGTGGTTACAAATAGAACTCTAGTGCTATAACAATCGCTAAGATATAAGTAATACTGTGTTTAAAAATAGCACATTGGGTCAACTGACCACCTGAAATATCTAATAATTAAATTTTTAAGGCTTATGATGGAGCACTCGCTAAAAGTGATAACAGGACAGGGTAGTTATGTTAAATTAATAGTCCATACAGTTGTTAGCCATACAAATATGGGGTAAAACAAAGAGCGTGCATATTGGAGTACCGAGTATGGAAGGAATTCCTTGGTTAGCTAAGCAAACAGCCAGAAAGGTTGCAATCCAAAGAAGTCACATAGTATCGTAAAAACATGTAGGGCAGGAAATATTGTAAGCAGCAGTAATAAATATTTTATAGAACACTTGCACAGCCATAGCTTATGCCATGTAACTGGGGAATAACATGAGGCACACAATGGTTTCTAGCAACATGAGCATCATAGCTAATAACAATTAATAAGACAAAAATAGAAACAACAAACTGTGTAGAAGGAGACAGTCCACAGAAAGAACAACACCACAAATAAATAACATACACACGCACACACATACACACACACATATATATATATATATATATATATATATATATATATATATATATATATATACACACACACACACACACACACACACACACACACACACACACACACACACTTTATTAGAAATATGGGGCCGGATTCACGAAGGCTTGCACAGAGTCTTAGAGTAGAGTAAGACTCCATGCAGCCATCATGTCCGACGAGCGATCCAGGAACAGCCTGTAGGGGCGTGTAAGAGAGCTCCTAAAACGGCTCTTACACGGACAGGGCTGGGATATGCAAATTACCTCAATTGCAGGCAAAAGGCATGCAAATGAGGTAGATTTGCGATTCAGGAAACCCGAACCTGTCCGAGTAAGAGCAGTGTTATTTGCAGAAATGTACTCAGTTGACAACTGAGTACCATTCTGCAAATAGCAAAACGGAGCCGTGACAGCTCCAAATAAAGGTTGCATCCAGTGCAGGAAGCATGCCAATGGCCAAATATACGGCCATGTGAAATGTTTCCTGATGCAATATGAAAATAATATTTTTTTTTCGCCGATTTCCGATGTTTAAGCGTAGCGCAGCGCCGCGCAAATGGGGTGTGCTCTAAAACCCAGAATACTAAAAGTTAAAACCAACAAATGTGGATTTTATTGAAATTGTTAATGTACAATGCAAGGGAATGGCAGGCTGAAGACAACATGGCCACCGAGTAGAGGTTGCTAAGGGGGGAAGCTCAGTCTAAGACATGTAACCAAGCATTAGTAGGCAATCCTATGTAAATGAGTGTTAGGATAGTGAATCGCAAGTTTACATAGCAAATGAGCACAGTCAGTGGAGTGTAGGAGTAGGATATGGGGAGTAACAGAGTAGAAGATAGGTGACATCACGAGGGGGTATGTATGAAAGAAGTGAAGCTCATTGGAGCAGAGTGGCATGTGTCAGCTGTCATTCACACATCATGGAAAGAGGTGTGTCAACAGGTAGGCTAGGGAAAGGCAAGAAATGGAAGGTGTATGCCGTGGATAACACCAAAGTTTCTTGCCGAGCGGGTATGCGCACGTGTGTGCGCGTGTAAACCCGAGTAAACAGAGTGCGTGTGTGTAAGCGTGAGTGAGCGTGTTTAAGCCGGAGTAAGCATGTATAAGGCTGTTTAAAGAGTTGTAAGCGCGTTTGCGCTGGTGTGCACGTGTTTTAACCCGAATAAGCAAGTTTTAGTCCATGTAAGCATGTGCGCGTGCGTGTTAGCTGCTGTGTGCGTGTTTGTGCTTGTGTGCGTGGCACCCCCCCCCCTGAGGAAACAGAAAGGAAAAAGGAAGCACAACAAATAGTAGGAAGCTACCAGGGAGTACTAGCAGAGCTAGCAGGTGAAAACAATCAGAATCAGGCAATTACACAGGCAGTACACTAGCCCAGCCCAGCCTAGCACTTAAAACTCTGCAAACAACAGTCCATTATGTTTCTCACAACAGACACTGCAGTAAGCTAATAGAAGTGAAAACTGAAAAAGCTTTACTGAGACAAAGAAATGTTAGGGGCTGCCATTGCTGTTATAAGGCGACATATGCAACATGCTGAGGGTGGTGACAATGGAAATGCTGCTGGACAACCCACAGTGAGGAGACGGAGAAGAGTGTACAGGCCCAGGGTAACCTACCAGGGGCTACATGAGCTGGAGATAGTGGAGCACTATAGAGTGGACAGAGACCTCCTGCAGCAAATTGTTGAGCTGTGCAGGCCACGCCTCACACACAGAACCAACAGATAGGAACCCATCCCAGTGGAAACCAAGGTATGTGTTGGCCTAAGAATATTAGCAACAGGTACCTTCCAGAGACCAACTGGTGATATGATGGGGATATCACAGGCATCAGCATCCAGGGTACTACACCAGTTCCTGGATGCCATGTCAGCACATGTCGGTGATCATGTATATTTCCCCAATTCCCGTGAGGTATTGGCCAGCAATATGCGTCTCTTCCAGCAAATAGCGGAATACCCTGAGGTAGTGGGTGCAATAGACTGCACGCACATATGCATCAAAGCACCAGCCGGCGAGTGGGGTAGGGTCTACTTCAACCGCAAGGGCTTCCCCTCCATCAACTGCCAGGTCATGTGTGATGCCCAGGGCATAATACTGAATGTGTGTGCAGGCTGCCCTGGAAGCTACCATGATTCCCATATCTGGCATCTGATGCAGCTGTACCAGACATTTGCCAATGGGGACATCCCACATGGTCACCTAGTGGGGGATGCTGGCTATGCACTGGAGCCGTGGCTGATGACACCCATCAGAAATGCACACACACCTGAACAGGAATGCCATAATGAGGCACACGCACAAACACGTAATGTAATAGAGCGTGTGTTTGGGCTGCTCAAGTCATGGTTCCGGTGCCTGGACACATCTGGTGGAGCCTTGCAGTACTCACCAACTACATGTACCCAAATTGTCATGGTATGTGCTATGCTACATAATATGATCCTGCGAAAACAGCTGCAGCAGGACCAGCATAGGCCTGGGCCAAACAGCCCCCCACCATTGCCAAGGCCATCACAGGCAGAGCGTGACTCAGAGGAGGAACAACCTGAGCCTGCCCCAGTAGGCAGAAGGAGGCGTGCCCAGTATGCTTTGGCCTTGGCAAAGAGGCAATGCATAGCACATACACTGGCTCAGTAGGAACTCTGGAAATGATACCTCTCTCCGACTCGCACATATAGTAAAAGGGATGCCTAAGTTGACACTACCTGCTTTCAAACATGTACAGGGAGTGTAGTATGTGCATCCGACATAGGCAGCCCTGCAGCACCACCTAAGGCATGATTGCCATGTGTTAAGCAATATAAAGCAGTGCTAAACAGCATTTACCACCATGTAGTATATGCAAACAAAATCGCACACACCAACTAGCACAACTGTGGTCAATGTTCAGTAATATTGGGCAACGTCCAGCAATGTTGGTGAATATTGAGCAATGTCGGACAAGCCTGGTCTAAGTAGGGCATAGCTGAACAAAAGCCAACATGCTCATATTTGCTTAACTGGCCCTTAAGCAGTCTGGTCTGCTCAGTATGAAAATATAAAGCAGTGATGGGCCTCGAACCCAGGATACTGTGCACTATAGCCAAAGTACTGAACCACTAAACCATGACAGTATTGCAGTGGTCAGCCTGTATGAAGGAATGTTGATAAGTCTATGCAAAGTATTTCATGGAAACCCTGCAGGCACAGCATAATCCTTGTCGAGTTATGACACAAAGGTGAGTCCTGCAGTGAGAACAGAACCTGACTTCCAACACACACAGTATAAATGTTAATATCGGTCATGTTCACACACATCAACAAATGTAGTGGACCTCAGATAGCAACATACTGAAAGGTCACACTGGGCATGCTCACACACTTGAATAAATGAGACAAATGTCAGGCAACAAAACACGGAATGGCAGAACTGGGCATGCTCACACACTTAGGCCATGTCTGAGTACAGCAGTGGGCCACGCATATCTGGCAGTTGCATGTGTTAACCCAGGAACCTGTCACTATACAGCAATCCGCCCTGTGCACACAGTTATATGACAACAGACACATCTATAATATAGTGGAACCCTGTCATAATCAAATATGTTCTGCAGATACCAAAGTTGTTCATAGAAACTGGTAAAGCAAAGATGATAAAGACCTGCAAACAGTATCAGCAATAAACATTGTGCATCTTGAACATTAGCATAGGTTCAGAGGTCGATACTAGGCTATCTGCCCTAGGGCATGTACAAGCCTAGCCAGAGTGTGTTTGGCATTCGCAACCCTGTCAGATTACTACACTGTGTGTGTGAATAGTAGGTCACACAAGATAGCCCATGTACGTTTAGGCTAGTGTGCCTCTGTCTAGCAGGGACACAGAAGATATCCCAGGGGTAAACATACGATCACCCATACAGTCATCAAGATGTCTCCTGTAGGTGGTCAGTGGGTGGCTCTGCCTATGTGAAACTGGGATTACATTCTGGAGTGAGTGGAGCCTCTGGGATAAGAATCTGTCCCTCCACAATGTCCTATTAACATCTGTGCTGAGGTATACATCCCTGGAGTGTGTAGCTCCAAGGGAGTCGGATATCCTGAGGTGGAGCATGTCCAGTAATTCTGGGTTGGGTATATCTGTAAACAACAGGCACACATCATATCTGAGTAGGTGGTAAGCGACTGAGTAGAGCTGGAGTTACTGCATCTGAACTGTGCAGGGCATCTGTGTGAGTCCCTAGATCTGCTTGGTGAGGAACTTCCGTGGCCAGTACAGTTGCTGCAGGTGTCGGGTAAGGTACACCCCAAATGTGGCATTGTAACCAAGCATGGATGTGATGAGTATAGGGGCACAATGACCTCACTCGATCTAGATGTGAAACCATATGGGATAAGGTGGCCCACATAGAAGGTGTGTCCAACCACTTTGGCAACGTGAATGTCAAAGGTGACAGTACGAACAAGTCATGTCCCCAAACCCCTAACAACTCCTACCATATGTAATGGAGTACTACCTATGTGGTAATGTGTGGGCATGTTGTTATTCCCAAAGGGGATGACTATGCAACTAATGGCATTTAGCTGTAGGCCATGGCTCAGGCACCAGTCATCCATCTCTGTGAGACCCTGTTTGAGTATGCATGTGGCAGCTGGAGAGTTGATCATGGCACCCAGTTTGCAGTCAAGTGCAAACATGTTCAGCCATATTCCCCCTGTGGTAGCCTGTACGTCAGACAAATATATACTGAACAAGAGAGGTCCCAGGACCGAGCCGTGTGGGATGCCATGTGTAACTGGTGTATAGTCAGACATGGCACCTGCAATTCTGACCATGTGGGTGCTATCCCTGATCCAGGTATCAATCCATTGTGTGAGATATGTGTCCATATCGACGCTGGTGAGCCTATGCATAATGGCCCAGTGGGTTATTGTGTTGAAGGGTTTTGCAAGGTTCAGGTAGGCTGTGTGGACAGCCGTCCCTATGTCGATGGACCTGTTAGCCATTTAAAGAATACAAACAGGTTCAAGAGGCAAGATCTGCCCACAACAATGCTGAAATGTGTAGGACACAGTGTCTGTAGGTTCCCGATGTCTATGTGTATGAGTCCCATGACAATATGCTCCATAGCTTTGCAGAACAGGCTACTTAGGCTTATAGGGCAATATTGTCTGTGGTCCATTGTGGCACCAACTCTGTGGAGTGGGACCACTGTCGCTGTATGCCATTCCTTGGGTACATATCCTGTGGTAACTCCGATATTGAACAGTGATGTAATGTGAGGGTTGCGTCTGTCATGATGCTCGTGTAAGATGCAGGCTGGGACACCATCTGGTCACATTGATACTGTGATGTACGCTTTGGGGAGGGCAGCACTCACCTGTTACTGTGTGATGTCAGGGAGGTTATACTCTGTTGGGATGGATAGTTGCTCCTTAGGGGGGATGGGTGGGAGACATCTGCACTGAACCTGTTTGCCAGGATGTTGGCAATGCCAGTGGGTTCAGGGTAGGTTTAGTCAGTATGCAGTAACTCACAGCATATCAGTGAGTGTCCACCCAGGTTCCTGACATAACTGAAGAAGGCCGTGTGATAGTCCTACATGTCTGTTGCAATTGTCTGGTAGAAGCGGCCCTTAGAAAAGTTCATGAGTGATTGTAGCTGTCTGCTAGTACAGATCACAGATGCCTTCCCAGTCTGGGATTGTGCTCTATCATGTAGTAGCTTCCTCCTGATGTTGTACAGCTTATTAATGGCTGGGGTCTACCAGACAGGTCCCCTGCCATTGGAGTAGTGAGTCCTGTTGTTATTTGGGATAGCACAATCCATGCAGTCCACTAGGTGTCCATAGAATGTGTATGTAAAGGATGCAGCAGTGTGAGCCGTATTTGCCACTGTCTCAGGGTCTCTGAAGGATACCACCTTGCTTCGGTGAAGTGAGACGTTGGCTCATGAGAAGTTCACCAAGATTACCCAGGATGGGTGTGTGGAGGGTATATGTATGTCCAGTGAGATACATGTATGTTCTGACCTTACCAATGAGGGGTATATCGCTGGTGTGGAACATAGAGTCCCCATGTTGGTGATGATCAGGTCCAATATGTATTCCCCTTGTGGCTGTGCTGACTGGTTGTGCCATAGCATATGAGTCTACAAATTGTAGCGACTGTTGGGTGAGGGTGTCGGGGCTTGAGTAGTATCCCCAGTCAATATTTGTGTATATGAAGTCACACAATATAATGGTGTTTGTGGAGACCTTCATATTCTCCATAGTTCCCACGAAAGCCGAGTGTGGTTCCTGAGTTTGGGAGTGTGTTCTGTAGCAGGCAACAAACTGAAAGGCAGTATTGCACAATGGTAGTTGTATATGTATGGTCTGTGATGCTTTGTGCAGTGCTACTAACCCGGAGGTGTGTGTATCTGTGATGTATATGGATACTCCCCTAGTTGTGTTGTCTGTTCCAAGTCTTGTTGTCAGACAGCATGGTATGAAACATAACCTGGTAGTGCTGGTGTGCATAAGCGAGCCTGAACCAGGCATCTGTCAGTGCACAGATATCGCTATCCTCCATACTGAGGAGAGTCCTGAGTGGCCGCAATATGAGGTTAACACAACTGTTGTTGAGCAGCATTACCCTTAGTTTCATTTAACCTGTAATGTCTATGGAGGTGGGTTTGTCTTCTGAGCCCTGCTTAAAAAGGCACTATGGTGGTAGCAAGAGCCTTAGCCAGCATTCCAAAGTCCAAGGGTGACAGGTGCAAGCTGTCCATAGTGAAGCTACGTGGCATGTTGAGCATGTCACCATAGGCTGACAGACACTGTATCCCCTATGAATTAAACAAATTTGTTAGGCAACTGTTAAATGTGATATGTGTGTCCGTATACTGTGACATCATAATTGGTGGGTGTAAGATGCTAGACAAGGTCAGGGTCATACTGGCCTGGGCTACATGATCAGAGTGTTCCTCCATGTATCATGTCATGTGGTCCAGGGAGTAACGTCTGAGGTTATACACACCAGCATGGACAATGATGGTGCCAGTCCTGTACTTGCTTTGGAGTGACCTGACTGCCTGTGTTATGCGGCAGATCCTGGCACCCAACAGACAGCCCAAAGTGACTATTCCCTTGTTAGGGCTGGTGAGTGGTACGTCAGTGTGTCTGACAATAAGTGTCACCTATTACAAGTGTATTAGGTGTGTTGTTTAGCCTGAAGGGCAGTGACTGTGTGGCACACTGACATTGTGAACTATGTGATATGTGGGTATTGTAGTGGGGTAGCAGGTGTGTGTGTGTCTGCTTTGGAGGTCTCTGCTGCTTAGGTAGAGTACATTTACAGCATCCGAGTATGTCTATGTGTGATAATGTGGTTTGAGTGCTGTTGCTAGAGGATATGTGAGACTGATATGTGGTGTGTGTGGTTACCTTCACCACCTGATAGACTGTGCCAGTCATGGGTCGAGAGAGTTCAGCACCCTGTATGTCTATATAGGTGCATCTCACACATATATCTGAGTTTGTCGGGAGGAGGAGAGGGTTGTCTGTGTACATGAGGCAGATGTGACATTGTGTCAATATCACAATATCCACCAGCTGGACTGAAGAGTACACACAAAACCGACCCCTGGACATGCCAGGATATTATCATGACATACTCTGTAGCCTGATCACAAAGGATCAGTAGGGTGTTAAGCATGTAAAAGAGTATAACAGGGATTAGTGCTCATGTTCGTTGGTGTTTTGTAAAGAGTAGCTGAGAAGGAGTCCAGACTGAATCATGACACCTCCTTCAGCTATGTCATAAATAGCAATGTACACCCATATATGTCCTGAGTCAGGGCCAACTGTACCTGAGTGACAATGCCGACATCATGACAGACAGGCCCATATGTACATACCCATCTCCCACTGACAATAGTCCATATCATCATACCAGGAGATATCACATGTAGAATGGATGAGCAGCTACCCCACTGCCAAAAGCATGGCAGCAAGTGGAATACATTGATTCCCAATATGTGTCATGCACAAACTACAGAACAAACAGATCATGCACCTGAACAGTCAGCTGAGCCTCACCCCTACACAGGATGTGGAACCGTTGAATGTGTCACAGCTACATATGGCACTCCCCACAAGTGTTGGTGCACAACACACCATGGGAAGTCAAGTCCAGTATGCCTATGAAGTCTGATCTGCAAGGTCATGGAGTCCATCATGGTTGCAGTCATAAACAGAGCTATTGGAAGCTGACATACACACAACCCTACCAACTGTGGTATGTTCATGTGCGGATCATGGTTCCCAAACATGCTAGACTGTTTGCAAGGCAGCCACCCAGGACATACATCAATGAACACATCTACACATGTGTCACATAGACTTTGAATAGCCCTTTATCAACATCCCAGACACATGTAGTATCCACAAAACCAACAAGCTGTGCATAAATATGTGTTGACATATGATGGAATGTCAATGTGTCCACAGATAGATCACACAAGGTAAGGATTCTGAGGTCTTGTTCAAGCTGTTGACACCTGCTGACCCACATGGACCATTCCTGGAATGGCATAAAACAAAGTGTACACACATCACCATGTCCAGTCTGATGATGTCACCATCCTATAAATACAGCAGGAGAAGGGAAACCAGCCAGTAAAGCAAATAGTGTGCCATGTTAATGCATCTCTCTCTAGTATCATAACATAGCTAGGTAGGGGTTTAAATCCTGAAAACAGTGTGTGTGTGGGGTGGGGGTGTATGTGTGCATTTGTTTTTGAGAGGTGTTCCCTTTTTGGAGACTGGGAAAACTCAGGAAAAGAGGTACATTCCTCTTTGGAAAGTCTGATGATGTCACCATCCTACAAATACAGCAGGAGAAGGGAAACCAGCCAGTAAAGCAAATAGTGCACTGTGTTAATGTGTCTCTCTCTAGTATCATAACATAGTTAGGTAGGGGTTTGAATCCTGCAAACAGTGAGTGTGTGTGTGTATGTGTGCAGTTTCCTTTGAGAGGTGTCCCCTTTTTGGAGACTGGGAAAACTCACTAAAAGAGGTACATTCCTCTTTGGAAAGTCTGATGATGTCACCATCCTACAAATACAGCAGGAGAAGAGAAACCAGCCAGTAAAGCAAATAGCGTGCCATGTTAATGCATCTCTCTCTAGTATCATAACATAGCTAGGTAGGGGTCTGAATCCTGAAAACAGTGAGTGTGTGTGTTGGGGTGTGTGTGTGTATGTGTGCAATTGTCTTTGAAAGGAGTGCCCTCTTGGGAGACTGGGAAAACACACTAAAAGAGGTACATTCCTCTTTGGAAAGTCTGATGATGTCACCATCCTACAAATACAGCAGGAGAAGGGAAACCAGCCAGTAAAGCAAATAGCGTGCTGTGTTAATGCATCTCTCTCTAGTATCATAACATAGTTAGGTAGGGGTTTGAATCCTGCAAACAGTGAGTGTGTGTGTTGGGGGGTGTGTGTATGTGTGCAGTTTCCTTTGAGAGGTGTCCCCTTTTTGGAGACTGGGAAAACTCACTAAAAGAGGTACATTCCTCTTTGGAAAGTCTGATGATGTCACCATCCTACAAATACAGCAGGAGAAGGAAAACCAGTCAGTAAAGCAAATAGCACACCATGTTAATGCATCTCTCTCTAGTATCATAACATAGTTAAGTAGGGGCTTGAATCCTGCAAACTGTGTGTGTGTGCATGTGCAGTTTCCTTTGAGAGGTGTCCCCTTTTTGGAGACTGGGAAAACTCACTAAAAGAGGTACATTCCTCTTTGGAAAGTCTGATGATGTCACCATCCTACAAATACAGCAGGAGAAGGGAAACCACCCAGTAAAGCAGATAGCGTGCCATGTTAATGCATCGCTCTCTAGTATCATAACATAGCTAGGTAGGGGTTTGAATCCTGCAAATGCTGACTGTGTGTGTGTCACTGTTGGTCAATGCAGTGTGGGTTTTGCTTTTACTATGGTATGACATAGTATGATTACAACAGTAAGTGCATTGCACACATCAGGTATCTGCATGGCAAATATATATGTGTACATGTCCCCTCAATCAGTACATAGGTGTGAAGCCTGCATACTACATGAATACATTTGTTTCCATTGACAGGTTGTGCCGCTGCTTCTCAGATCGTAGGTCACATATGTATGTATGTATGTGACAAGGCCATCCACTGTCGTGTTCTGTGGCCAAGGTCATCTGTGGCACACACACCCATGACAGTTACTTAAGAGTAGTGTGAGTGAGGGTATATGCCTGGGGTATATGTCAGACATGGTCATACACAACAAAGACTGCCAAGAATGGACAGTCTTTATAGGTGTATGACTGCCTTGTGGATATGCATTCAGGCCTCTAATGTCTTATGTGATACACCTTGGGACTCCACAATACCTATGGATATGTGGATACCAAGGGACACATGACATAACATGAGGCTGTATGTACACATTGGTACCCAACATACATGTTGAGGGCTACCACCTGTGTGGTACTGATGGGATAGTATGTATAGTACATGAGGATGACTATGCCATAGTCGGCTTACTGCTATACAGCATGTATCAGACAACAGGTATCTGTCTGTATGATACCCTTGTGTAGGATATGCGTCCCATCCAGGGAATGCATTGTAGGCCAATCCATGCATTTCCAGATTTGGATGGACACATCCCTAGTGTGTCTGCATGTACCTAAGGGGGCTATATGCCAAACAGGTGTGGTCACAGGAATGGGTGGCGGTCATTACCACTGGTTAGTGTTATAGTGTAGCACCAGAAGGATCCAATTGTTACTGGGTTCCCTACTACTGTGTGTCATTTGTCAGGACATCATCCAATGATTGCTTATAGTCATGCTGTTGAGGTTGTGTATACTACCAGACCACAAATCATTGACAGATATTAACGGTATCACCCACAGCATAGTGTCAACCCATGTCATACACACGTCTACCCATGTTAGTACATAACTGTAGTAGAATGCATACTGGCCATTGAAAGATACTATGAGATGTTAACAATGTGTATGACAGGGTATGCCACATGTCCCATGTGTCCACTATGCACGTACATCCAGACAGTGCGCACCCACCATGTTCACAGATGTACACTTGCTAATCTGTACTGCACACATCACACACGTACTGTCCACTCACTAACACATGCTGGCAACACATTACACTTCAGCCAAGTGGCACATGGGTGGACAATACATACTCAGACCTAACAGTGGTGTAAACAATGCTACATTGACAATCAGAGCTTTGATGCATAATGTCTGCTCAGATATACCTACAAGGATGTCGTTACACTTCCTTGTTGACAACTTGCTATTATTGCTACACTGCTATAGTGTCACCCTGTGCATCAGCACCATGTTAGCCTGTCCCTCCGTCAATGATGCAGATGACAGGAGGCGACACAGGTATCATCATATGCACAGGGCGTTTTGTTGTTTGCCAGAGCCTGACATTGACCCATCCAATCGACATGTCTGTGTGTGTGTGTGTGTGTGTGTGTGTGTGTGTGTGTGTGTGTGTGTGTGTGTGTGTGTGAGGGACAACAGTACAGCATGGGCCAATGTTGATGTAATGTGTGTGTGTATGTGTGAGCCCTAGTTGTTTGGTTAATGTGTGTGTGTCTGCATGCACACAGCTCCACCATGTGGCTGCCATATATGGTAGTTTGTGGGACAGCCACAGACTGTACCTGCTAGGCTGTACAGATCACTGTCTCCAGCCATGGACACAGTACCTGTGCCTGGCAGGGGTGCTACGGACAGTATCGGGTACCAACCCTGACTGGGTACTGTCATCAGAGGCAGAGGTATGATGACTGGACCCATGTCCCTGCTGGGACTGGCCAGAGCCACGTGCACGTGGTCTACTGGGATGGTCAATGGACAGGCCAGCCCCAGCATTGCTGGGGCTGGTACTGCCACTATGGGAGTGGCTGTGAACTGTGGGCCATCCGCGACCACTGCCAGCTGTTGCTGTTGCTGGCATGCATCCGCGTCGATGTCGCAACCATCCCGCATGGTCCTGGCTCATGGAAGACATGTTGTGGAGGGCATCTAATGTCTCCCCCCAATGTCTATCAATGACCTCGGTGTAAGTCCGGATGGCACCGGCAAGGTCACGGATGCTGTCATTGATAGCGGTGTAATGTGCCCTCTGTGCCCTAAGTCCCTGCCTGGTGTACCGTTCCATACGTGCCTGAGCCTGCATTACAGCCTGGAACATACTGGTCATCGTAAGACCTGTGAGGGCACGCCTGCCAGGGGCAATACGACCAGTGGTGCTCCCCCGAGAACCCCTGGACCTCCGCCTATGTGGTACCATTCCAGGTCTATGGCTATGGCTGCTGTGAGGGGATGCAAGTGCCATGGGTACCACACTCTCCTGGTCAATGCCAACTGTATGCTGTCCCTCGCCTATGGCCATTGGTGGTGAGGGATGTATTGACAGTATGAGTGTGCACATAGATGGGGTTGAACGCTGTGTACTGTCGATTGGCGGACCAATGACAGACCCTGTCAAATCTTCCTGTGCCAAAATACATGTGTCATCATCACCACTATTCGTGGCAGTGGCTTCAGGTTGCCTGCTGCTTTCGCCAACCCCTAACTCAGCACCTGTGAGAGGAAGACAGGAAACACACTTTACGGTCTGCACATGCACACATGCACACATGCACACATGAACACATGAACACATGCACACATGCACACATGCACACATGAACACATGCACACATGCACACATGAACACATGCACACATGCACACATGAACACTAATACACACCTCACTACAGCACATACACACACATACCAGCAATCCAACACATACTCTATAGTGGGTGAAGGTGGGTGTCAGTATCACAAGGTAGACAGTCACCACACATGTGTCAGCATGCAGAATATGTGTTGCACAAGACCATGCAGTGCAAGTGTAGATGCCCCTATTAAATGGCAGTATACATGGCTTTGATGCAACTGTGTAGTTGTTCAGTGATTGGCTACACCCTGGAACACAATGTGTACATGGACACAACATTGCTGTGCAGGTATTATCAGCTCTGCAATGCCCTGTGCACCATCACTCACAAGTATACATGCCATGGCTGCATGTGTTATCTGTGTGACACATAGATATCCATGTCTGAGTGCAGTGTCTGTGTCCATAGCAGATAATAGTGGGCACGGGTGTAGCACATGCATGCTATGTACACACACGGGATGTGCGGTGCATGTTGACATGAAGGAATCCCAATGCTCGACATGGCCAGTGTACAGTGGTTATGGTGAGTGTGGGACATATTGCAGATATGTGGGTGCCAGACATGGCATGGCATGCTACATGACTGCAACATTAAACACCACACATACCCAATGTGTGTCAAGTGACCTATACACCCACTAGCATTCCAGGACATATATGTGACACTTTGTGTGGATGGTGACTGCTGTGCATATTGTGTATACTGGCATATGTAAGCACACAGACAACATGCTATGCATATTGTGTATAGGTGCATATGTTTGCACACACACAACACTGAGGTGCAAAGCAATGACTGCTATGAGTAGTACTGTGGTCACTGTAACTGGATGGGGTGTAGTACCCTGTGCCATCATCAACATGCATCTTGTGGTCACTCACAGCTACTAATGTGTGCAAGACCACCGCCTAGCATGCTGTACCTGAACTGCAGTGCCGTGGCTACGTTCACAATTACACAGCCACCTTGTACATGGGTGTGTGAGGTGCCCAATAGGGAGCATTGCCTAACATGACTGTGTTATGTGTTGCAGAGTGTTGCACAGCCCCATGATAGGCCTCTACCCCTGAGGTACATCATGTGTGTGTGCATGACATGTGGGATACTGAAGTGTGACCTTACAGCGGGTGTGTGGTAATGCCAAATGTAGCATGTTTTCGTGTACTGCGTATGATAAACGTGTTCTGTTGTGTACAGCTGTAGCAACTATGCATATCCAATGTGCAGTACAGTGTTGCCACAATTGTGTCTGCTGCACTGTGCATTGCATGTGATTGAGGCAGCTACTGACTTTACTGAGATGATTGATGTCTCACAGCAAACATGCACAGCATGCATTATGCATAGGTGTGTTACGTGTACATGGCCTACACCTCACCTATGACATGCACATTTCATTACCAATATTAAAGTGTTAACACACTCACCAGCATGTATTGTCTGCCCTGCTGTCACACCAGAGGGACCTAGAAGAATATGACACAGTTTGTCAGTGGCCACAACTGTGGCATTGCTACTGTGAGTGTGCTAAATGACAGTGGAACAACAGTCAACAGTCACAGGTGTACGGATACTATTCCAAATATCAGTATTGCACATGTTAGGCAGCACAACTGCTAAACACACAGTACACATCTCACATATGCATATTCTAACAATACAGGTAATGGTAGTCTACAGCTAGGGTGTATTACCTGCATGCTCCATGTCATCCTGCTGGGTGGCTCCGGCCTCCATGATGACACATGTGTGATGCTGTTGCTGCTGTAGGCCAGGAGCCACCATGCTTAGGAGCAGCTCCTCCACTCTGGTGAGGGGGGGATGTATGGCCGCCCCACCACCTGTGGCAAGCTGTTGCCTATGGATATCAGATGCATGCCGCCGGACATGTCTAATTAAATCACTGCAGTGATGGCGTACCTGCTCATATGTCTGGTTATGCATGCCTATGTCATTTACCCGGCGAACAAGGTCTTGCCACAGTGCAGTACGGTCATGCTGGTGCTGGCTGGCCCTGGAAAAAGCAGGTTATAGTGCTGCACCAGGCTGTTCAGAATTTCCTGCTCCTCCGCAGCTGAATACGATGGATTACGTTGATGAGCCATAACCCTGGAAGACAATTAAACGATATGTGTGAGCATGTCATGTGGCACACTTAACATTATGAAGTACAGATATCACTTAACTGCCATATATAGCATCTATCTGTCTATCAGAGGATACACACATTCAATACCACATATCAGTGCTCAGCCCACAACTGGCTGACAGTGCCTGCAACACTCCATATAACACACCAGTATACACCAGTAGTCGGCACACTGTTTGGGATACAATGCACAACCTCGCCCGGGGGTATATATCAAGCTAATGCATGAAGAAATATGTCATCCAATGCAATGAATGTCATGTACATTTACAGTATTACCGGTAAACCACCCTAGTCTTTGATGCCATACCCTACCTAACATATGTGCACGGTTGTTAATATAGCTGGCATACTGCTGTAACAGAGTATACATGTTGCTAGGTACACACACATACCCTGTAACACACATGTCATTGCGGGCATGGTACAGGCATCATTAAACACACATCAGACATACATACAACACACAGATGTATGCCGACACAGATGAGCATTACCTGTGTACCTTATAGTACTGTGTGCCCCTACTTACAGATACCTATGCCTGTGGTATGTAATCTGTGCAGACTACAGGAAACACACAAGACAGTGTTACCAGGGACTGTGAACATACACCATACTGTGCTGTTTAGGCCTACAGCTTCAGGTAGTACAACAGTTCATATGTGAGCTGGAGTCACCAGCAGTACCACTTACTGAGCATACATGTATTGCTTCAGCCTACATTGGGACACCACAGTCATACACAAGGAACTACGTCACAACATATGCCATCCTACTATGTCTGCATCCCAATAACTGACACATCTTTCTCCGGCCTCACACCTAGGACACAAACTACCATGACAGACACAACCTCACACTAAGCTATCACACCTTTACAAACCTTGCACACAGTCACTGTCACACTCATTCCACCTCACATAGCAGGTATTGCACTGAGTACATGTGTGTGTGCATTGTGTCATAGGTAGGTAATACGCTATTGGCCCTAGGGCCTAGAGCAGCCTAGCCATATGCTACCCTGGCCTTTGACACACATGTAATGTGATTTCACTTGCTCCTGTCAACCGGATACACAGAGGTGACTCCCAGGGCATATTACCTATCTCCAAAACAATCATCAGGGGTATGTATGACATCTGCTAATGAGGAGCCTTGTTTGTTCATGCTGGGTGGTTTAGTCCAGAGTATGGCATATTTGTGGATAGGAACCTGTACCTCCAGCATGTGCTGTTTAGTGAGGTGACAAGGATTAGGGCCCTAGGTCATGTAGCCCGGAGGGATTGTGAGGTGTTGTCATGGTGGTTGGCCGACTGCTATGGGTGTGACATACCTCTGTATGTCCGGCAGTGGTAACCTCTGGGTGGGCGGTATGCAACGCACTCTAGCTGTGGTTTGTGAGTCAGTCTGCATAGGGCATGTGTTTGAGGGCAGTATTACTCTTTGTTAGGTATGTCTGTGGCCTTTCCACTTGCTGTAGTTGTCATGTGAGGTACATACCACATGGGGCATTGTGATGAGTAGAGGGGAACACCGACCTATATTTCCCTAGATGACACACCTTTTGTGATGACACGTACCATGTAGACAGATTACATTACTACTGTTGTCACTGTGATTATCAAAGGGGAGCCTACTGTCCACCTGTGTCCCGTGTACCCTTCTGACACCATCAGTGTTAGGCAGGCTACCACCTATGTGGCAGTTACTGCGTAAGGTGTTTTGGAATGGGGTATGGCACTGCAGTATCAACACTGGTGTTCAGTCCATGCCTTGGACAACAGGCACCTGTTGCAGTACATATGACCCCGTGTCTCCCTCACTCTCTCATATATATATATATATATATATATATATATATATATATATATATATATATATATACACATACATACATATATACTTATCTATCCATATCTATATATATCCATATCTATCCAGATCTATCCATATCTATACATACCTATACATATCCATACATATCCATGCATATCTATATACATCTATATATATATATATATATATCTATATACATATATATACATATATATATATATATATATATATATATCCATATATATTGATATATATCTATATTTATCCATATATATCCATATATATATATATATCCATATATATATATATATATATATATATATATATATCTATACACACATATATATATATATATATATATATATATATATATATATATATATATGTATACACATACATGTAAACATCCATTGCTGTACATATAGCTGCACATATAGGCACATATACTGCCCACCTTTCATGGTGGGGATGTCAATTATGCAACAGTTGTGAGACATACGGTTATGTAATACTATTGCACAATGTTGTGCAGAATGCATTCTGCTGTCCTCAGGCTGTATAGCTGTTGCAGGCCTCACTGCCTGTAGCTCAGTCCCACAGCGTTTAACACCACATGACATATACCGGCACTGCTTGCTTTCTGCAATGCCACACACTACAACCTACATACATATGTGCACATAGCAGCCTTCAACAACATACTTATGTCCAGCCTTCACTAACAGTTGCAGTATGTCCCTTGCCCTATGCAAATGTGCATGTACATATAGATACGGACTGCTGCCACATATGGATGATTCACAGTATGTAGAGTACCCTTCAGACACATCTTTCGGATGTCACCAAATACATATCTGTTACATACCTTACCTTTGTATTCCTCACCTCCGTCTGTTGTAGGTGTTGTTTTTTTTATTTTTTTATTTATTTTTTTGGTTTTGTTTCCTCTGTGTGTTGCTGTTTGTTTTCAGCATCTGTCTCCTTCTGCCTGTTTGTGTCTGTCTGTCTCTGTCTGTCTCTCTCGCTCTCTCTCTCTCCCAGTTGTTGCAATGATATTATTGCATGTGTGGACAGCAGATACAGGCTGCTTTTCTAGGTATCTGCACATGTGCATGTGATGGCCTCTGCACCAATTGGTGCCCACCATTTAGTAATTGCATGCAGCCTGCTGTGTGGTAATTGCAGTTCTCACTGTGATTTCAGGACACTGCTATAAAATGATAGGTTAGGTAGGCATAGCCCTTTCAGTTTTGCAAGGTGGGGACCATGCTTGTTTGCTGTGGACACTGTTGTCTCAGTCAGAAGGTTGGTATATGTCTCATATCTGAAGCTGGGTTGTAGCCAGTGAAATGCATGTTGTACTGAAACCTGACTGTTGCTTCTTCCAGTACACTCTTCTCAGTGTGTAGGTTTACTCACACCTCCTAATGCTAACACTGGATACATGGGAGTATGTACTTTCTTTTAAATTAGAGAATTAACTGGCATACAACAGTAGTTATTGCAATGTATTCCTATGGCTTTCCTATTTTCCCTTTACATTCACTCATTGTAATGCATGTTATATTTCTTTCAGCACCAAGTTATTGTATATCTGCTGTGGTGTAGTGGTACTTCATGCAGACTGGTGAGTCCAAGGTCCTGGGTTTGAGACTGACAAGGTTTTTTATTTTGCTGCTGAGCAGTACAAGGGCCTTGTCATACAGAGTGACTAAGGCACTTTTAAGCAGTTGTAAGCGGGTTTGCGCGATGCTTAGCGATGCTAAGCTAAGCTTAGCTTAGCTTATTTTATTTTAGCAATACTAAGCCAAGCTTGGCTTAGCTTATCATATCTTAGCAATGCTAAGCTAAGCACACATGCGCACACTGGTGCAAACCCGCTTACTACTGTTTACAAGTGGTCACTCCCGCTAACCCCTGCGCTCATTTCTTTGACAGAAAAGTAAATGGGGAGATAGGAATGTGGTGATAAAGGGTGCACAAAGAGGGGAAGACAGTAGGGAAACCAGCTCGGGATGTACAGGATGGGTGTGGAGAGGGTCCATAGCTGCCCATTTCTTTACCAGCAACAGCTGTGCATATGCAATACATTAGGAGGGATATTTGAAACCTTCCACCCTGAAAGAGGACTGAGGACAACTAAGTGTGTTGTACTACCAATTATGAATATCAGGCACATGCACTGTTTGTGAACTGCTACACTGTCATTAGTACGTTACTCACTTCTGAACAGTTTGTGGTTTGTTTGTGTTGACATTAGCACAGTCTGCTCAGGACAACTGGACATATTTCACTACTGTGTATGCCTACCTACACCCTTGGTTGTGCCTGACTACGGGTATATAGTACCTTTGGGTAGGGTGCAGAAGTGCAGAGTGCATTATTTATTATCGTGTGATGTTTATCTTACTGAACATGCAGAGTTGCTGTGTACCTGTAAGTCTATAAAGGCTAGTAGTCTGTCTGAGTAGCTCCCACCTGTGGACATATCCAGATGGTAGACAGAGGTCAGCCTAGTATTCTTTGACTGTGCACCACAGCAGTCTTTTCAGCACCTGAACAATGGCATTGTCACAGGTGGTTGCTAGCAGTACATGGCTACATCCTTTGATATTTCTGTGTTGTACTTCTACATAAGGGCATGCTTGTGGGATTCATTCTACAGCTATTTGCAGAGTGTGTAACAGCAGACAAGCTGATATGCCTGTGTGTTTCTGACTCTTCCAGGCCTCAGATACTCTCAGGTATATATTTGAACAGCCTCAGGGAAAGGTACATATAACTGGGATACACCTGTGATATATTTCAGACATTTTGCAGTTCAGACTTTGGGGGATTCAGAGTATATGTATTACTACACCTTTTCTGATGTGCAAGCAGTGTCTACTCTCACTTATTGACATTTGTCATTAAGTGAGATTCCCCACTTTCTGCCTACTGTTAGTACATTTCACAGGGAGTCAGAGGGGCACAGCTAACATTTGTTTACAAATCAGGGTCATCACTGTAGAGCAGTCACTGTTGGGAGGTCTGGCCTGTGACCTATGCAAATATGCCAGTGTTTATCCTGCTCTGATACTGTGTGGGGTTTGTAAGGTGCTACTGTAACATTATTCCCTACTAGCATGGCTGATTCTCTTTTCACAGTCATGTCATGCAATTCCACAACACCTGCTGGTTAAGGCCCACAGAACAAGATTTGTGTTATGCCATTCCTATTTTCCCTTTACATTCACTCATGGTAATGCATGATATATTGCTTTCAGCACTAAGTTATTGTATATCTGCTGTGGTGTAGTGGTACTTCATGCAGACTGGTGAGTCCAAGGTCCCGGGTTTGAGACTGACAAGGGTATTTTATTTTGCTGCTGAGCAGTACAAGGGCCTTGTCATACAGAGTGACTAAGGCACTTTTAAGCAGTTGTAAGTGGGTTTGCATGGGTTTGCGCGATGCTTAGCAATGCTTAGCTAAGCGCACACAAGCTCACACTCACGCACCCCCGCTAACTACTGCTTAAAAGTGCTTACTCCCGCTAACCCCGCGCTAATTTCTTTTAAAGAAAAGAAAATGGGGAGATAGGAAAGTGGTGAAAAAGGGGGCACAAAGAGGGAAAGACAGTAGGGAAACCAGCTCGGGATGTGCAGGATGGGTGTAGGGAAGGTCCATAGCTGCCCATTTCTTTACCAGCAACAGCTGTGCATATGTTTGAAATTTGGTGTGAAATTTGAAACCTTCCACCCCTGAGAGAGGGGTGAGGACAACAAAATATGTTGTACTGCCAATTAGAATTATCAGTTTACATGTCCAGCGGACATGTGTGCGAATTGGGCAGCTATGTATGGGGCGTAATTTTTTTGTGGGAACAGATTGCCCTTTTTTTATTTTTATTTTTTCAGGTGAGAGTGGAATGTGAGGTAGAGGAAGTAGGTATATTTGGGGAGGTAGGTTGGGGAGGTAAACAGACAAGACAAACAAGATGCATACAGGGGTGGAGTTTGACACATGGGGTGGGTGAACACAATTGACGGGGAAGGATGTTTGGAAATCGCAAGCCCATGAGCCCACAGATGGTAACAGTGGAACTGAGATCCCCACCCATGGGCAGTCACCACTGCACCTTCACAGCCCCGAGGGTGGCTGTGCTGAGGGCTGTGTAGGATGGGCAGGCTCACCTGAGAGACACGCCACTCTCGCCTCGAGCTGGCGTAGGGGATCAGCGACTGAATGCTGGATCTCCCTATGCACCACAGCCCGGACCCTAGCAAGGGTGACAGGTGGCCCTCCTCCGCCCACGCTTGCATGGGGATGAGCCCCATCCCCTGCAGTGCTTCCACCCAAAGGTGGCACAGGACCAATGGAGGAGGGGAGCCCGGGCTGGGCACCAGAGCCGCTGGTGCCAGGTGCACTCGCCAACTGAGGAGGGACAGGTGGGTCCGCTGGGACCGGCCTTCCCATACGTTCTGTGATTAGGTGTGTTTAATTACAACATAAACAACAGCATTCCAGATTAGTTGTAACAGCATGCAGTAATATTCCCATTAACCCAACACACCAAGGTTCCAACAGTTGAACAGCAAGCATAACACATGCATATATTGAACGACAGTGGATATTCCAACAGCATGCAGGGATGTTTGGTAGCAACAGGCCACCATGAACGTGGTGTTTGAACAGGGCACATGCATCAACATCAATGCAAATATTTATAAAACAATAGGACATATGTCCCAACAAATATTTAAGGTTACACATACCCATTGAGGTGTGGAATTGCATGGTTTATGCACATACAGTAGGGTGTAGAAAAACCTCGGTTAACATCTTATAATGACCTTTTAGTCTACACTACATTCCCAGTGACTGCAAGTGTATATCCCCTACCTGTATTATTACACTTGCCACCATACATTAGGTTGTGTCATGGGTTTGGCTAGTTCAATATATGCCTGACCTATATCTGACATACTAACTGTCCAGGATGCAGATGTTACTGCTACATATTTCTTGTTTGCATTTATATTTCTTTATCTACATATCTGGGATGTTTTCACATGACATTTTCACTTCGATTTGTACAGAACCCTGCATTTCTTGACACACACTCACATTTCTGGTGAATAATTACATGCTACATGTGTGCCAGGTTTACTTATTCATGCCAGCCAGTAACTGACTATTGTGGACTGTATATATGTTTCACAGCTACTAGCACTTCCATCACCCACTTTATATGGGACTGCATAACTCTGGGTTGCCAGCACATTTTCAAACAGTACTGTTTGTATAATGCAAGGGTACAACAACATTTCAGACTCTGTGACACAGACACACTCTGGGTTTTAGACCTTTATTAATGACATTGCACACTTTTCCACAGGCTCACTCCTTTATTTGTTTTAACGGTGTTTATGGCAGACATGTTCAAGACATATTATACCTTTATTAATAGGTTAGAACAATCTTTTTCAGGCTCACTCACTTATGTTATATGACAGTGCCTGCAGAGATATTATTCCAGACATATGTTACCTTTCTTAATGGGTTACTACACTCTTTTTCTGCCTCTCTGATGTTTTATTTGACAGTACATGCAGAGGACTTATTCAGGCAATTGTATGGCTGTATTATTGGACTACAACGCTTTCTTTCATGCTTTCGCCATATTTTATATAACAATACATGCAGAATAATCACTAACCTGCCTGGTGGTGCAGCCTTAGCAGCCTATCAGCATAGGCTTGCTGATTCGTAGCACGGTCACCTGCAGCTGTAAAGTAAATGAAGGGATATTGAGACATACCTATCCATTATACATACTCCATTATCAATTCTTACATACTGCATTCCATGGCTACATACTCAGTTGTGGGGCATTCTGCATCCCACGGGCCTCCTGTATCCACTGGTTCAGGCGGTCCTGCTTTTGTCTCTTCAGGTCTGCATGGTGGTGATGGACCTGCTCACCAGTCCGAGGAATGCCTGTGGCACTGGTGAGGTCACGAGCTAACCGGTTCCAAGCCTCTGCCTTGTACTCCGTCCCTTGGAACTGGCCCTGCAGGAGTCTTGACTCGTGACGGTGGACAAGGAGCCAAACCATGTATTTGGACTCCTCGATGCCCCAACGTTGCGCTCGGAAGCATGAACCCTCTCCTGCACCTGCCATTCTGACTGCAAATGTGAGCTACAATCAGTTATGGTGAGTATTCCCGCCTATGGGGCTTAAATATGCCGCATTTCCTGCACTTTTTTGTGATTGGCCATTTTGTAAAATTCTCGGCTGACTGCAGACCTGCTTAGTAATGGTTAAACTACCATTCGTAAGTTTATGAATGTTAATAGTGGCTGCTTCCCCTATGTTGTCATGGCTTAGTGGTTCTGTACTTTGATTATGATGCACAGGGTCCTGGGTTCGAACCTTGTCATTCTTTTATTTTAATACTGTCTAGACAGGCTAGGGGGTGTGGCTGCGTTTACGCAACTTAGCTCTAGGTTGCTCCACGGTGCCCTATGCATTGCGCTGGGTAAAGCGCTTTTAAACTTTGGGCAACTCTATTGCACTGGGTAAAGCGCTATTAAACTATGGGCAACTCTGTTTAGCTGGGTAAAGCGCTATTAAACTATGGGCACCTCTGTTTAGCTGGGTAAAGCACTATTAAACTATGGGCACCTGTGTTTAGCTGTGTAAAGTGTTGCTTAACAGCAGGCTATTATATATCTGGGTCCTTTAAAAATATTTAGTTTGTTCACTGATACATTGGCCATGTCACTGCTTTTAATAAAATTTTAATCATATATGTCTGGTATTATTTCAAATACTGATTTAAAACATAAATAAGAAGGGGAGTGGTGGGACTCGAACCATGAATGCCTTCTCTTTATGCATATGATCTACCATTACACTATTGCAATTTGGTGTGATTTGCATAAACATTCTTTCTTATGCTCTTCCATGTCAGAATTGCTAACTCTAGCTAAGCAATGGGCACACCCGCGCACACACGCACAAATATGGGCAGCTATATCATGGATTTAAAAAATATATATAATTATCTACTTTATATAAGTGTGATGGGGGTTTACAGTGTCAGGGAGTGTGGTGTTGGGTGCAAGTACATTTGAGCAAACTCGCTCTTGTGTGTTGACATTATGCTTTTTAAAACCTTGCAGGGGTGTGCACATTTAGACTGCTCAGCAGTTGGACACGCCCCCTGCTTTCCTACTCAGTCCGTGTAAGAGTTACGGTTGAGTCAGCATGCCCTCATGAATATTCGTGGCACACTGACGTCAAACCGTTCAACTGCAGCCTCCGAGTAAGACTTATTAAGTCTTACACGGAGGATTAATGAATCCGGGGGATGATTATTTATTTGATGTTTCACTGTGTTAATTTACATGCCGGTGGGAATGTACCTTGAAATTAAGTCTTTAAGAGTTACATTGTTGTCATTTCTTTTTGCACACTGATGACGCCATGGGGCAAAACCAGTTTGTGGTTTGCTGTCTGCCTTATGGTCAATAAAATTTCACTTATGACACATTTATTTTGTGTTTTCTTGTATTTTGCATTTCACCTTTATTGCCGATTTCAAACAGATATTTTTGCTGTTGTGCTGGAGTTTTTCATTACTAGACAATGTTTTGATATCTCTGTTGCACTTCCCGACAGTTCGTGCACTTAGTGGATGTGGAGTAATTGTATTTTGAGTGCCTGTTTTTTGGGGCTATTGTTGCTTCCTTAAATGGATAAGTGGATTATATTGTGAAGTGCTGGTGGGGCTTACTTGGTATGCGATATTCTTTTAAGAAGCAGCAGAACATGTTGAGATTCCTCCATTCTGACTGTACATTGTAAGCTTTTGCTGATAAGTTTTTGCTTGTTTGTCCTATTGGATATGTGAGGCACTAGATAAACTTTGACCATGGCAGAGACAAGATTTGAAGTTGTTTCTTAACAATCTCTCTTGTGATAAAAATGAGTTTGTAAGTGTTCAAATAATCACTGCTGCAGTAGCCACTCTCTCCCTCCATTCCCTTGTTTTTTTGTTGCATATTTATGCCAGGTTGTGAATATGTATTTTTTGTTGTTTCTGGCACTGTCTTTTCAGGGCTCACCCTCACTCTCTCTACTGGCAGGAAAGTTCTGAAGGGCTTCATGGCCAAATTTGTCTTTTAGTCATCTCAGCCCAAGCTTCCCAAACTTTAGCTGTCTGGAAGGTGCCCTGAAGCTTTGGAAGCTGGCTGGGTGTTATAACTCATACAGCTAAGTCTACTGTTGCAGTGATCATTTGACCATCTACTGTTATGATAAGTTCAGCTTGCACAACTGTATTTTCCACATGATATTCAATATATCAGCTGAAAGAGCTTCCACTGCATCAGATGCTAGGTGGTATGCAGTGTACAGGGTACTACATATAATATGAGTATGCACCTTCTGGTCATTTCCCACGGTTCCTACATCTGGCAAATGAATGACCTATACATGGAGTGACATTCCTCAGGGTCATCTACTTTGGAGGTGCATAAATTGCCACTCAAATAGTCATTGATATGCTGGTGCCATGAATGTAGACAGCAGACCACTGATAATAGTGTCCACTAATGTGCACTGCTGATAATGTAGAATAGGCCTTGGGACACTAGCTGATGTCCCCTAGATCATGGTAGAGATGGAGTATAACAGCGCTCTATCAGAGACATGGAACATTGTCCAACAAATGTTATGAAGGTCCACTTCTACGACTGAAATACATTTAGTGGAGAATTGCAGCATGTTCCAGTGACCTGCAGCAACATACTTGTGGTCCCTGCCATGCTACATAATGTGGTGCTATGACTGCCAGATGTATATATGGAAGCAGCAAAGGCAGAATCAGATGAGGAGTCATTGAAGGAACCAACTAACCAGCTCCAATGATACAGGCAGGGGCAGGTGCAGTATATTTGCTACTGGCAAAGAGGTGGTGTCTATTCCACACCTATGGGTCATGACTAGGACAACATAGAATAAAAGAGATGCATGCAGTAATGTACCCAGGCTAAGCAGAACAGTGCACTTACTGGCCAAGAGAGGGTGGGTAGTAGCCAGTCATCATTATTTGCACCAGTGAGATGGGGTCACACTCACAGGGGACAGCAACAATAAAGTAGGAGGAAAGGTCATGGTTGGTGGATGCTGTAGCTGTGCACATGGCTGGGAGGGTGGGAGGAGCCAAGAATCACATCTTCCAGTGATGGGGGTAGAGATTCCTTGAATGGAACACTGGCCATGTGTATTTTGTGGGTATGCAGTGTCGAGATTGGATGTATTCTTCCCAAAGGATGGGGTACCATAGGGGAGCTTGGATGGGAGCCCTTCTTGTGGCCCCATGAAGTGTGGCAGATATATTGCTAGGTATTGCTCCTTGAAGGGTACAGGGGAGTAGAATGATGTTGAAATTCAGGACCCTAAGTGGCTTGCCTGGTGGGATATGTCTGTAATGAAGCTGGAAGAGCCTTGAACACCACCACAGCAGTGTCCTTGTTCAGGGCTGGAGGCAGCTATGGACAGTTTGGATGGTCAAGCTGTCATTGGAATAGTGTGTACTATGTGCATAAGCCTGGCATGTGACTATATAATACAATGCATCTGTTCCCTAGTACAGCAATGTCAGCCAGTTGCCTGGATTCACATTAATGCACCACTTTCTGACACTTGGGCAGTACTGCCCTCAATGGATGTCTCTGCTCCAAGCCCCTCTATGGTACATCACTCTACATGCAATTTTGGATGCGCTATAGTCCTTAAAGCAGTTGCATTTCCTTACACAGGCCACACAGTATGATTGACATCTCTGACATTGCATGAGTAGTGACCAACTGTGTCTGGATCTTCGACCTACACATCAGAGTGTTGCCAAGGGTGATACACAGGACTGGCAATATCCTGGAGGCATGGCAGTGAAGCCAAGCACATGCCTCTTCCATATGCTGGCTGTGTGTACAGTAGAATACCTGCACAAGAAAAAACATCAAAAGCTTCAAATACAAATTTGTGTTCATTACTATAACGGATTCGTGAAAAACATCTGTTTGGATAAAAAAGCAACTGAGGAAGTGCAAAAATATAAAGAACAAAACCCAGAGATTTTTGAAAGGTATAAAAAAGAAACATGGACAGGGGAAAGAAGGAGAGCTCTGATATGGTGCAAAGGAGAAAGGCAAACTAATCAATACAAAAAAGTGGCTCCAAAGATATTTGAAAAATACAGACAAAGGCATCCAGATATGAAATAATTCACAATATGAAAAATAAGACCACAAAGGGAAAATGTAGAACAGAAGATTAGTAAAGCACAAGTTAAACAAATAGAAGTTGAAGTTATGGAATACCTGTGAAGTGAAGGATTTAATGTAGAAAGTCTAACACAAGTTATGTCACTAATATGTGAATGTTTTCAGATAAATGGTTGCAATTTTTTTCATGCAAGGCCTTTATAATTGTACACTAGTGGTGTGGTGTATGCAGCTCTCTGTCAAAACTGTCCAACCTATACAGAACATAAACTAAAAGACCGGGTCTACGAGCACTTTAATGACATCAAAAATATGAATGAGTCCAACACTTTAGCTATGCATGTCGAGGGGACACCTTCTCATTCTTTTAAATTTGTTATAGTTGAAATGGTGTCAATGGGGGAAACACCGTGGTCCATGGCAACTGTTTTTAGAGAGATGTGAGTTATTCTGGCAACTAAAACTAAATGCTAATAATTGGCCAGAGTTAAATAATCATATCTCAATAAGTTGTTTACTAAAATTGAATGCATTGCAAAGATGATTGCCTTTATTTTACTTTGTATCTGTTTTTTTATTTTACTAAATGCCTTAAGAAGCTGCATAACTTCCAATGTATCTGTAAACACGTTTACCACTTTAAATTTGTAATTATGTTGGAGACTTGGCTGTCATGTGATGCAAACAGCTTTAAACAGCATGGCTGTAATACTTTTTTGTCTGAGAAAGTTTTAATTATTAAAACAAAAGTGTTCATTACGTTTTTAGGCTTTTTGTAGTCTTTATTTAACACTGAGGTTTGGAACTTTTGATTATTATGAGATGTGATTGTATTCTATGTTCACATTTTCTGATACGTCTTTGCTAATCAGATGTAAGTCTACACATTGTGTATATTGATATCTGCCTGTATTCATTGTCTATATTTTTCTAAACATGTCTGCCTGAGTTTCTCACTCAGTGATGTATGTATTGTCTCTTTTTTGATATGTGGAGCTTTTCTCCCTGGGCCTCCGCTGATAATGGACATATATCCAGTCGGACTATCCCAGTCAACAAATGTAAAATAAAATAAATAAAATAAATAAATAAAATAAACTTTGTTGGAATCTCTGTGGTTCAACGCACCTTTTTTGGTTTGTACAGTTTTTCTGCTTTATTTGGTTCAGTTTTATTGCCCTTAACCAATTAAGCTGTCTACTTAACAGATTAGGTCATGATTACAATTTTGCTTCCAGACAACAACAAAGTGTAAAGACTTCTTGTTTTCTATTTGTGGATGATTTAAAGCTATATAGTTCATCAGATATGGAGCTAAAAGCACAACTGAAACTGATCAAAACCTTCTCAGCTGATATAAGAATGTCATTTGGTCTTGATAAATCTGCAAAAGCAATATTTAAAGCAGGAACGCTGCAGCACCACGAAAACATCAGTCTTGAACAGGAGTGTGATATAAAGGAACTTCAGCAGGAGAGAGTGCATAAATATAAGGATTAACAATAAAACATGAACAAATGCAAACAGAACTTGGTAAGGAATATTTTAGACTAAAATTAATACTGAAAACAGCCCTGATGTCTAGGAATAAAGTCCAAGGTATAAACCAATTTGCTCTTCCTGTTTTAATTTACAGTTTTGGGGTGACTGATTGGCCCCAATAGATATTGGATCAGTTGGATAGAAAAACAAGAAAAAGGCTTCATACATATGAAATTACTTATCAAATATGTATCAATTTTTGTAATAATTTTGACTTCACATTTCCTACTTTTTGTATAAAAGTGCTTATGACTAATATTTCCTATATGTAACTTGTACTACATGTTTGATTATTATTTGTAACTTGTATGGAGCTTTTCTCCCCAAGCCTCCACTGTAAATGGACCTGTCTCCAGTCGGACTATGCTGGTAAACAAATGTAAAATAAATTAATAAAAAAATAAATGATGTATAAAAATCAGCATATACCAAAATTATACATTTCTCGTTCTGAGGGAGGTATAGGCCTCCTTGAAATTGATTACATGTTTAGATCTGCAGTCGTAGGACTGCATACATATCTGGTGACCTCACAAGATCCAAACATAGTTAAAGTTTTGAAACATGAAGAGAACAAATCTAAGATGACGTCCCTGCTTGGTTTAGCATAAGCATGTCAGTGTTAAGCAGGCGTGCAAACCAAATCAGAAGTAGACAAAAGTCTGGCAGCAACTGAATGTGCCAAAAGACAAAAGAAAGAATATAAGGTGGAGGACCAGATGACAAGGCAAGAAATGTGGAAAAGGCATAAATATAGTTTCAAGTACATAAAATTCCTGGAACATCCTCATGTCAATCAGGATCTGATGCAGGGAGGGTTAAGGAGAGGTGAATTTAAACCAAAAGATGAAAGGTTTATATTAATAGCCATGGATAGTGGACTACTACATTTTGGTTTACAAAGTCCATTGAACATGTGGGAGAAAAGACAAATGCAGGTTCTGTAAAACAGAAGTGGAAACAGTCATACATCTTGTTGTTGGGAGTGATACAATAATGGCAGAAGGTCTGTATATTGAAAGGATAATAATGTGATAAAACTGTTGCATCGAGGATTGTGTAAACGTTATAATATTTACATAGCTGAGAAGTATTAAAAACCTGAGCCTGATGAAGTTTATGAAGTTTATGGGATCACCCCTTACCAACAGGTCAAAAACAGATGTGAGAAAGAAAGATATTGTAGCCCATGAAAAGAAGACAAAATTAGCATTGATCATTGAAATTGCTAGACCCAGTGATTACAGTGGTGTGCCTACAGAGAGACACAAAGTCATATAATACCAGGATTTGCAGGCAGAAATGAGGACAACGTGAATGAAGGATATCCAGTGAGTTCCAATAGTAGTAGGAGCAATGGGTCTCATAAAAAAGAATGTACAGTCTTATTTAGATATGCTACCAATACATGTAACTCCATATGAATTGCAGGAGTCACTTCTGGGCACACTGTGGTTGCTGCGAAGCGCACTTTTGGCTAACATCAAAGATTGAAACAATACTAATTTTGCAAACTTTAATCATACTTTGACTTAGGAATGGGGTCCAGTCTCTTCATGGTATTAGAAACTCAAAAGACTTGGAGAAAGTAAACCAACAGAATAGTAACCTAGTCTTGTCTTGTTCTCTGTGCTCTATCAGGTTGCACCTCCCAAAGAACTGCAGACAATCATGCACTGTTTCCTGTGCCTTGTCAGGCTGACAGCCCCCCCCCAATAGAGCTGCATCTGTCCTACCCTATTCTTCGTGCCTTGTCAAGCTAAGACTCCCAAGAGAGACTACAACCTGCTCTGTCCCCTGTGCACAGATAAGTTGAGCCTACTCACCAGCACATCAGTCCATTGTCATGCCCTGTGCTACATTTCCCCAATCCCACATATTTCTCTGCTCAGTAACTGTTCCTGTTGTCTCCATACATCCTAATGTGCTCACTGAAGTCCTGAGGTCCATTACCAATAGCCCTGTTTGTTGTCATTTTGCCTATATGGCGGTACACTTTGTTATCCACTATATTCTGATTCTCTAAGTTAGTCATTGTAATGCAGTATCCTGCAATATGGCAACTCTGTTTTTATCACACTAAAATGTGTCTTATAATACAGTACTTATGTTAATAGAATGACTTGGGATCGTCATCTCTGAATCACAATTATAGCATGATGTGTTAGCAGACATAGTTGGTGCCATGACACTCCTGTCTACCCATTCTTGAGCTGGAGATCATGTTCAGTGTGTTTACATACGTGGCCACTGAGAAGCTCATGTCATCCCCTGGCTGCTCTAGTGTTCCTTTGCATCTTGCTACTATGCTGCCCAGTGATGTGCATTGCATAGTGTCCAGTACATGTGGCTGTGTGTACCATGGTACCATTTTTCTTCTATCCTGACCTACAGAGTGGACATAGGCTCTTCAAGCACAAAGTTCAGCAGTAGTCCTGCACTGCGCAGCAAAGAAAGCATGACCCTCCTATGCCTGCTACACAGGGGCTGTAGGAAACACCTGCCAAAAGAGTATGAGGACCGCCACTATAAAACTGATGCCTAGCATCATTCACTCTTATGAAAAGTGTAAACACAAGAGCAGTGACCTAAGGAGGTGCCATCAGAGCCTGCTCTGACTGGAGACAGCAGGTAGAGAGAGGGAGCCATCTTATTACTGTAAGTATTCTGTGCCTGGTTTGGCACTGTATATTCAGTCTGTAGTTCTAATGATCTTCTGTTGCAGGGATATGCTGTACTGATTACTGCTTGTTTTATTTTTACAGTGGTCATAGAGATATAGCCAAACAGGATGGCCAGTCTAAGGAGGCAAGACAGACCCTCCAGGCAGTGGAGTAAGTGTAGTTTATTGGTGCTGGTACTGTACTGGTTTAGTAATGTGTTATACATATGTACGAATCTGTTGTATTTTCCTCTTTTTTTCTTTTTTTATAGGATCAGTTGTGATGTCGGATGTGGTGAGGAGGTGTTCACTGAGCTGTGCACCAACCACCACGCCTACCAGTAGGTCCCCCAACAGTACCCAGGCTTACGTCCTTGCAGGGTGTAGAAGGTCGCCCTGTGAAGGTGGCCCGAAGGGCTTGTGTGGCCTGTGATGCTGTGTCTTGGAGGGGGGAGTGAATGCTCCTTATCTGAGTGTGGTCTGATGGGGTCTTTGGGGGTCAACTGCTAGGAAGTCTGGTGGCTAGTGAGAACTGAGGTGGATCAGTGAAATGATGCCAAAATTGGCACCTTGCAGAATTTACTTCTGTGGCTGAATGAGTTACATGACCATCTGGCCCCATCTTGTGGATTATCAGTGGAGGCTCCTACCAGTGATGTCAGGCATAGCAGTGACGGACATCTGGGTGAGTTTCCCTCTGGGCAGGCTAGATAGGCCTTCCATATCCTTCCGTATCTCCACCATTATTTCCCCACTCTTTATGTGTCAGTTCACATTCTCTGTTGTCATACCCATCTACAGTTGTCTGTCCTATGTCTGTCTTTATCACTTCCAGTTGCTACCACTTTTGGGTCATTACCTCCCCTGTCAGTCCTTGTCTGCATTTTGTGTTTATCTGCCCCTGCTTCCTTCCCTAAACATTTTGTGTTTGTTAATCTGCCCCTGCTTCCTTCCCTAAACAGTTTGTGTTTGTTTATCTGCCCCTGCTTCCTTCCCTAAACATTTTGTGTTTGTTTATCTGCCCCTGCTTCCTTCCCTAAACATTTTGTGTTTGTTTATCTGCCCCTGCTTCCTTCCCTAAACATTTTGTGTTTGTTTATCTGCCCCTGCTTCCTTCCCTAAACATTTTGGGTTTGTTTATCTGCCCCTTCTTCCTTCCCTAAACATTTTGTGTTTGTTTATCTGCCCCTGCTTCCTTCCCTAAACATTTTGTGTTTGGTTATCTGCCCTTGCTTCCTTCCCTAAATCCTTCTGCAACCCCAGACTTGTTCTTTGCTGCCTTCTTCCTCTACCTTTTTTTAAACTTTATTAACGTCACATATTACATACTGACATGAGTACAAATGCAATTATAAAAGTGAAAACAAACCATTTCAGAGATGATCTTTTTTCTTTTTGTGCTTTATAAATATATAGTTTCTTTCTTAACAACTTTTATTCAATTTAACTTTACACAGATTGCTCAAGTCCTGCCTTCTAGAAAAGTTCACTTTTCCTTATGAATATTATTCTGCATGTATTGTACCCACACATTCTATTTATTTCTATGTAGTTTGCTCCTTCTCTTTTCTAAAGATCTTACCTCCAGTTCTTTTATCTCCTTTGCAACATTCAACAATTTTGTTTCCATTTTCTAGTAATTGTTTTTTTTGGACAACTAACAATTAAACTTAGTAGTGCTTTACTATGTCTAGGCAATTCAGTTTCTATATCCCAGTTCAAAATCATTTTTCTTTAGTTACTTGGAAACCAGAGGCTAAGCTCCACCCCTCCTCTACCTGGTGTGTGTTCTGCCATACTTTCTGGTAAATACTGATATCATGGCTGCTACATGGTTTCAAGCACATATCCCACACAAAAAAGTGAGTAGACCTAAACACTCCATTCCTCTCTTTCCCCTAATAAGCTTATCCAGTATTGGATTGAACACGGGTCACATGGGTTGTAATCAGTGCTTCATCCTTCTATGCCATGGAGCTGATGGGGAAGCAGACTATATTTACAGAGTATTTTCACCAACTACTGAGGTACAGAGAGGACAAGGTTGAGGGGCGTTTAATCTACTTATCTTGCTAGCAGGTTTCATTTATGTATACTGCTACTGGGGACAAGGTAATGGGGAAGGAATATGGGAGATGTGGCTCAGACATGCATAATGTTTTGCAGTTCTACTCGGGAGGGTGACTTTACCAGAGATGAGCATTATGCAATATTTTTATGGTAGGACATTATGAAATGTTGGTGGACTATTCCAGACATGAGTATTATGTGATAATTTTACATTTAACCTTAAGAATTCTTCCCTGGATACGTGTTTGATTTTTAATTCTATATACTGCTGCTGGGGACATGACAGTGGGCAGGAAGGTTTACCGCAGACATAAGCATTAGTGTGCATGCACAGCTTAAAGGAGTAGCAGGGTGGGTGTCTATCTTACACAGGGACATGATCTTGTATTGACATCCTGGGGGGGGGCCATTTAAAAGGTAGGGAGGTTAGGCTGAAGATTCTTGCACTACTTGTTTAAGAATATACTTACAGAGCCTTGCATCATGATTGAATAAAATGACTGGAATTTATAGCAAGGACTTTTGTTATGCCAGCAGGGAGAAATGCTTATTTATGACTTACACAGTTTTAGTTATACAGTCCTTGATGGATGCAGGTTAAATAGTGCTAGCTTCTGTATGCTAAATTCTGACTCCTGATTGTGGTTTCTTCTAATAACATTAATCTGGGTGGATTTTTTTTCTAACTTTGAGACCTGAAGGAGAGAAAAACTTTAGCAATAAAAGGCAGTTTATGGTGAGATGACTAGGGAGATGGGTTTATAAACAGTACAAGTATGTGGGCAAAGAAGAACAGAAGTTAAGTTAAATAACTTTGAAAGCAAGAAGCCAAATGAACAGCATTGCTCTACCACTGACACTCAGAATGTTGTGAGTATAATTATCCTCACTATACCACTATGGAGCACTTGTAATTTTTTGAGCACTTGTACCCAAGGGTATTTTATGCAAACAAAAAAGCCTGTCTGTGGCATAAATACGCTATTCCCTATGGCTACAAATGCCTGTTGTGAAAACAATATATAGGTGTGTCATAAGGTACTTTTGTTTCTCCAGTTTAATTCTTATTAAGCCTACATGGGCTGATAATGAATATAGGAGATCGAAATTTATACCCAAGGACCTGAGTATCATGACTGCATACAGGGGCTCAATAAAGGGTCAAAATGTGGTAATTAGAGGGCACCTTGTATAAACTAGAGGCAATGCTAAAAAACAGTTTTTAGTATTTGTGTAGTCCAGGTGCAATTGTTTTGAAATAGACTTTTCCAATAAAAAGTACAGTCTTTTTAAAATAATTTTCTAATGGTGTTAGGGTGAGAGTTAGACCTGGGCAAGACACTGCCATCTATTTAGAGTGTTGTTTAGGTCTGCATGGTCCATAATAGTTGAGTTAAATTTATAAAGAAAGCATTAATATTCCCAGTATGGACTTTTGGGACACACCAGAATAATCTGTAGTAAGTTGCAGAGAGAATGTAATGGAATACATTCCTACAATAATTTTTTTGGAACCAATGGTTAATAGAGTTTAAGAGAATAAATAAGTACAGTGGATTAATGAAAAGACCAAGGAAAACAGAATCAAAAGCCTTGGCAAGATGAAGAAAGAGAGACCCACTGTGCTTATCAATGTGTTAGTGACAGCCAGAGGTGCAATTTTTGTTCGATATCCTTCCCTGAAGCCATGCCATGTATTACAGATAAGACTGTATCTGTCAAAAGGACTTTGTGCTGAGTGAAGGCAAACTGATTGCATTTCTTTGGCAGAGGAGAGAGAGATTTGTTTAAAATTACTGGTTGAAGACAGATCACCAGGTTTGGAAATGATGTGACAGTGGATATTTTCAGTAAGTTAGGCAAAGCATGAGTGGAAAGTGAGGCATTAAAAATACAAGCCAGAGGATAAGCCCCCTTTGCCTAACACTGTGACACTGAGCAGGTCACATAACCAGATACCTCTTCCAGGCTGAGTCTGAAAAAGGTCCATGGAGATCAGTGCTGTACCCTGGAAAACAAATAAAATAAATTAATATAAATAAATAAGAAATGAAACAAGTGTAAGCTTTAATGAATCTGGAATGGAGTCATCTGAATTTGGTGGATCATTGGTAGACAGCTGAAGTTATGGGAAAGAGTAGTGGAAGCTAGGTTAAGAAGGGATGTGATGATTAGTGAACAGCAGTATGGTTTCATGCCGGGAAAGAGCACTACAGATGCAATGTTTGCTCTGAGAGTGTTGATGGAAAGCCACAGAGAATGTCAGAAGGAGTTGCATTGTGTTTTTGTAGACTTAGAGAAAGCATATGACAGGGTGCCTAGAGAGGAGTTGTGGTATTGTATGAGGAAGTCAGGAGTGTCAGAGAAGTATGTAAGAGTGGTACAGGATATGTACGAGGGTAGTGTGACAATGGTGAGGTCTGCAGTGGGAGTGGCGGATGCATTTAAGGTGGAGGTGGGGTTACAGCAAAGATCAGCTCTGAGCCCTTTCTTATTTGCAATGGTGATGGACAGATTGACAGACGAGATCAGACAGGAGTCCCCGTGGACTATGATGTTTGCAGATGACATTGTGATCTGTAGTGAGAGTAGGGAACAGGTGGAGGAGACCCTGGAGAGATGGAGATATGCTCTAGAGAGAAGAGGAATGAAGGTCAGCAGGACTAAGACAGAATATATGTGTGTGAATGAGAGGGAGGATAGAGGAATGGTGAGGATGTAAGGAGTAGAGGTGTCGAAGGTGGATGAGTTTAAATACTTGGGGTCAGTAGTTCAGAGTAACGGTGAGTGTGGAAGAGAGGTGAAGAAGAGAGTACAGGCAGGATGGAGTGGGTGGAGAAGAGTGTCAGGAGTGATTTGTGACAGACGAGTACCTGTAAGAGTGAAAGGGAAGGTCTACAAGAGGGTAGTGAGGCCAGCTATGTCATATGGGTTGGAGACAGTGGCATTGACAAAAAGGCAGGAGTTTGAGCTGGATGTGGCAGAATTAAAGATGTTAAGATTTGCACTGGGTGTGACAAGGGTGGACAGGATTAGGAATAAGTATATTAGAGGGTCAGCCCAGGTTAGAAGGTTTGGAGACAAAGCCAGAGAGGCACGATTACATTGGTTTGGACATGTGCTGAGGAGGGATGCTGAGTATATTGGGAAAAAGATGCTAAGGATGAAGCTACCAGGTAACAGGAAAAGAGGAAGGCCTAAGATAAGGTTTATGGATGTGGTGAGAGAGGATATGCAGGTGGTTGGTGTGACAGAGCAAGATGCAGAGGACAGGAAGAAATGGAAACAGGTGATCTGCTGTGGCGACCCCTAATGGGAACAGCTGAAAGAAGATGATGATTGGTAGACAGCTTACTCTGTATTAATTTGCTTTCTGAATATTTTGAGAAACAAATGAAGGGGCAAAAAGGGAAGTGAAGCGGTCCCACATAAATGTATTCAGAACTAAACTGCAGAGAACCTGAAAAAAACATCTGTGCATAGATATTTGCAAACTTTTATTTATTTATTTGCTTTTGTTGACTGGGATAGTTCAACTGGGTAACATATATCTTTTTAGTGAAGGGCTGGGTAGAAAATTTCCTAACATTTAATTTTGTGTAGTGACAAGCACAAAATGTATAGTACAAATAGCTGACACATGTCAGTGCCATAATATCACATGGGTTGAGTACATAATCATCACCATCATACAATCAGCAATGCAAAATATAAAAAAAAAAAAAATATATAAATAATGAATAATAAGAATTAGCACTTTAGTCCCTCGCTATTTATAGTGCTCAGCATCTAGGATGAGTGACATAGGCTGTAGCCAGTAGGTTTGCACAGCTGCATATCCAGCCATTTCACAGGTAAGTTTGCTCTCTTTTAAAGACATAAAGTTGCTTAGTTTGTATGAAGTCAAAAGATAAGTTATTCCAGAGTTCAGATATGTAGATTGAGAAGAAAGCACTACTGTGGGAGTCGTGTGATTTTTGTGTGCGAGATAAGTTTTCATCTTTGAATTATTAGTCATTAGATGGAGGGTGCCACTGAAATACATTGACAGAGGGTGTAGATGAATACAGTTTTATATTCAGGCTAATTGAACATTTTAAGAGCTATGTAGTGATTGGTTCTGCTGGATGAGTTTGTGGCACACTTAGCTATCTTGTTGTAGCAATGTTCAGTTTTTCTCAACTGTATTGTCTGAGGGTTTGTGGGGATGGAGGATGCATTAAGCAGGGTTAGTGACAGAAAGCAGTTTGCTGTTGCTATGTGGCTATGTCTAGTTAGGCTGGTCTCCCTTTGTATACTGCTCCTATTATACATTTTTTTAAGTTGTTAAGACTTAAAGTTAAGTTAAGACCAATGTTTAAGTTGGTCAGATTTTATATTACTGTCAATGGTTACTCCACGTTGTACATTCAGAGCTCCTCTTACTCTGCACTGTAAGCCATCTCTTGTACCAAAGCTGGAGCTTGAACTGCTTTTTGCTGAACAGCTGTAGGATTCTTCCCAGTCAGTGTTTTATATTCACCTCTTCTAAATAATTTTCTTTCAGGCTTGTCACTCATCTAGTCAGGATAAAGTAAACGAACATCTGTGAGTTCGATTCAGGCAGTTTTATTACATATGAACACATTAGGATTGATGTTTAGTAACTTAAACAAACTAATAAATAGATTGACGACTGCACTCATACATGCTAATAGTCTGGCTCTTTAATCAAAATGGCACTGCTGCCTGCACATGCTCTGTATTTATACACACATGCCCTCACTTTGAAATGCTTCTTAAAGTTACAACACACGCTCTGTTCTACATCCTCCCTGTTTGAGAAATAAGTCATGTACAGTAATAATGGCAATAATCTTCAACATGCAATTGTACAGAAATAATTCTTTGTTATGCAGTTATACAGAACTAATTACAAGTAAAACAATCATGTCCAGGTTGTTTCTTATTTTGCACTAGGTCTGGAAATATGGCCTGATCATGTGACATAAAAATTAGGACTGGGTTTAGCAACAGGGACTGTTATTGGTGAATGTTCAACTTTAGGGACATTTGGAACATCATCAGGAACAGGATTAGGTACTGAGACATGTCCTTCAACAGAAACATCGTCTGGGTAGCTCTGAGATCTAGAGTCTGTATCACAGGTATGATGCTGCAATATCGATTCAGACACCCCCTTGACCAATTCGATCAAAACCTTTCACCATTTGCATCCTCACTATCTCTCCTTCTTTCAAAGGATGAAGAAATCTGCTTGTTTTATCATAGTAGGACTTCTGGGATGAATGTTTTTTGAATAGTTGGGCTTTGATTGCTCTGGTGTTTTTAGCATTGGGTGCCAACAAACTAGAACTGACAAGCAAGGTTGTTCTGGTTTGGCTATTCTGGTTTGCCTCGAAAGAAGTCTCTGAGCAGGTGAGCCAAGTAAATCGTCACAGAGTATATTTCTGAGATTAGTCAAATTCAAGAAAACATCAGTATTGTCATGCTTTGACCTCTCAGGTAATTGCTTTGCACTTTGTACTGCATGTTCAGCTAAGCTGTTTGACTGTGGGTACTCAGGGCTACTGGTAACATGGATAAAGTCCTACTCTTTTGCAAATTTCTGGAACAGCTGACTGGTAAACTTGACACCATTATCAGAAATAACTTTGTGTCGACTACCATGGACTGAGAAATGACATTTCAACTTAGTAATGACAGTACTGGACATTAGGTTAGGTAGCAGATCAATCTCGATCCAATTCAAGTAAGAGTCTACCAACACTAAGTAATGTTGACCATTCCACTCGAATATGTCTGTGGCTACTGTTGACCAAGGTAATTTAGGAATCTGGTTTAGCTGAAGTGACTCTTTTCGCAAGTGCGGTTTAGTACTATTACATACAGAACAAGATGAAAGTTCTCTGCTGACATCTTTTGACAGAGAAGGCCAAAATACTAGTCCTCTTGCCCTTCTTTTGGTAGCTTCGGAACCTGGGTGGCCATGATGCAAAATCTGGATGTACTCATGTTTTAAGGAAACAGGAACGACAACTTTAGGACCTTTGAAAATTATACCATCTTCCATCAACATCTCATCCCTGTAAGGAAAATAAGGTTGCACTTCTAGTGGTATACAAGATTGCTTTGACGGTCATCCAACAGTGATGAAGTGGTTGAGCTTTTGCAAAACTGGATCAGTCTCTGTGGTGTGATCTCTTAGCTCATCAAGTCTTGTGGTAGAAAAATGACACACTTCCATGACATTGAAGTCAAAATTCTGTGTATCAAGCTTTTCTATGGTATTTCTGGTAATCTGGATAAGCTATCCTCCAGGTAAAGAAGTTTGCCTTTTGTATAAACCATATTGAAGTTGCACTTTTGTAATCTAAGCATCATTCTTTGTAGTCTCGTTGGAGCTGTGTGCATAGGCTTCTTTAAAATAGTGACTAAAGGTTGATGATCAGTCTCAATCTGAATAGCTCAGCCATAAATATAATCATGGAACTTCAACATGTAAACACAATTGCCAAAAGTTCCTTCTCAATTTGAGCATACTGCATCTCAGTTTGGGTAATAGTTCTAGATGCATAGGCTACTGGTCTACCCTTTTGACGAATAACTGCACCAAGACCGAACTTTGAAGCATCATAGGAAAGAATTACTGGTCTGTGAACATCACAGTACCTCAATGTAGGTTGACTGGCAATTTTCTGTTTCAGTTCATCAAATGCTCTTTGGTGTTCTTCCAACCAGGACAGGTAACATCTTTACATGTCAGCTCTCTTAAGGGTGCTGATAATTCACTAAAGTCTGGAATAAACTTGCCCAAAAAGTTGTAAGGCTTAGACATTATCTGGAAGGATCTGGTCGTAAGCCTGAACTGGAGAGTAAATGACCAACATAAGTAACTTCTCTCAGCCTGAATTCGTATTTCAGAGGACTGTGTTTAAGATTCACTTTACATGCTCTTTCCAGGACTTTTCTGAGGTTTCTGCCATGCTCTGCTTCACCATTGCCTCCAACTAGTAAATCATCTACTATAATAGCACATGGATAGCATGAAAATAATTGCTTCATTGCACGCTGAACGATTTCACTGGCAGAATTTATTCAAAATGGCATTCTGAGAATCTGTATCTACAAAATGGCGTACTGAATGTAGTCAGTAGTAAAGATTTGCAATCAAGCATTACTTGCCAAAAAGAACTGTTTCCATCTAAGACAGAAACAACAGTGGCATTTGGCATGAGGGCACCAAATTCCTTGACTGTACACATAGGATGATGGGGTTGCTTTAATCCTTTGTTCAAGTCTCTTGGGTCAATGCATATTCTGATTTCATCTGAACTTTTCTTATGAGCAACTACCATGGATGACACCAATTCAGTTGGTTCTGTAACTGGACAAATCACTCCTTGCTGCACCATTTTATCTAAGTGGACTTTGCATATGTCCTGCATAGCTATCAGAACTCTTCTTGCTGGTTTGACCACTGGACTGACTTCTGGGTCTAACTTCATGGAGTATACAACTGGAAGTTTGCCGAGCTTATCTTCAAAAATATCAACATACTCTGAGAAAATAGCATTGGTGAAACTGGAATGGGGACATGTGCTTACATGATGGGCTTCTTTGGTAAAGGAATGCAGTTTCATTTTTAAAGTATCTCTGAGTCCTAATAATGACTATATTGGTCTTTTGTCTACATAAAACTGCAAGTTGTAATTGTCCCTAGCAGAGTAACATGAAAACACTACTGAAGCAACAAGCTTTGCACAGATGGCCAAATTAGATCATTTCCCTACTCTTACTCTAGCAAATGTTTCTGCTAACATAACATTGCCCTTTGAACCAGTGTCCATGTTGAGCTTTGTGGGTTTAACAATAAACAGAACAGTACAAAACATTTTTTTTGCCAGCAAATCTACTGCACTAACCTTTCACCAAACACTGATACACCATCTACATAACAAGTGGAGTTGCAGCTTTCTATATGATCAACTTGCTTTTTTGAGTAGCTTTTCTTAATAAATAAATGAGGCTTGCTTGATTTACAAAGATTTTGAAAGTGGTTCCATTTTTTACACTTGTGGCATTGTTGACCAAATGCTAAGCAATTTTCTCTTTTAGACTCATACTTGGCACCACAATTGCAACAGTTAACTATAAGACTTGGCTTGGGTTTTGCTGTCTCACCCCTGTGCTGCACTGAGCATGTCCATTTTACTAAGCAACTTGCTAAGAACTTGCTGGAAAGCTATGGGTTTTCCCTGGAAACCCTGCAGGAGCTGTAGCAGCTGCCCTGTGCTTCGGCCTGTTTCTATTAACCATGTGCTGTATACGGTCTACGTTTGTTATAGAGGCTGTTGAAATCATGCTCTTATCACTTGCAAGCATATTGGTGTGCCTTTCTGTAAGGTCATTTATCTGACAAATCTCTATGGCTTTACTCAACATTAAATCACTGGCTCAAAGCAAAATCTTTCGCTCTGCAGCATTATTGACACCACACACAAGCCTGTCTTTTATCAATTTGTCTTTCAAATAACCAAATCTGCATGTTTTAGCCTTGTTTCTCAAGTCAGTAATATAAGCAGCAAATGTTTCCCCTGGCTTTTGGTCTCTTGTGTAAAATAAGTGCCTTTCCATTTGTTTGGGGGTTGCACATTTCTCTCAATTTACGTTTCAAACACTCAGGGTCCTCCCTTGATTCAGCTTGTACAACAGTATGACAGTTTTCCCCTTCCCTTGCATATACTGCTGGTGCATACAGAAATTAATGCTCTCTTTCAATGGCTTCTGACCCAGCTAGATTAAGCAGAATAAATGCCCTTGCAGATGCATCTTTATCAGAAAAAGTTGCTTGTATGAAAATATTGTATTCCTGCTCAAATACTCTCCAGTGCTCTGCGATATTATTATCAAACACAAGCGGAGATGGTCTGCAAAACATTTCTACCATGTCAACACACAGTAATAATACTACTACTAATAATTAATAATTAATGCATATTATTAATGATATACATTATTAATAATTATTAATATATATTAATACTAATTAATAATTAATATAATAATGGTAGTAATAGATTCTTAACACTGGAGTCCCACAAGGATGTGTACTAAGTCCTTTGCTGTTCACCTTGTTAGCACATGATTGTACAGCCAGGTACAATACAAATCACATCATCAAGTTTGCTGATAACACAACAGTGGTGGGCCTCATCAGTAATGATGATGAAACAGAATATAGAGAATAGGTGAAATAACTCATTACCAGGTGTGGAAATAACAACTTAGCACTAAATGTGAACAAGACAAACGAGATAATTGTGGACGACAGGAAAAATCACTAGGAACAATATCCCCTCACCATCAATGGGGAAACAGTTGAAAGAGTGAGAAGCATGAAGTTTCTGGGAGTGCACATCGATGAGGACTTATCTTAGAACACAAATACAAATGCCATAGTCAAGAAAGTGCACCAGAGGCTGAACTTTTTAAGAAGGGTGAGGACAGCAAATCTCCCATTGGCAGTTCTCACTACCCTCTACAGAGGTATGATAGAAAGCATCCTGACAAACAACCTCATAGTATGGTATGGAAGCTGCTCTACCTCTGAGTGCAAATTCCTCCAGAGAGTGGTGAAGACAGCCACGAAGATCATTAAGACCACCATACCACCTATCCACTACATGTACTTATCCAGATGTCTCAGCAGGTCCAGAGGAATAATTAAAGACTGTACTCACCCTGCTTACAGAAAGCGCTTCTGAAGCATACTTTGCAGAACTATGAGATTCAGGAACTGCTTCTTCCCTAATGTCATAAAGCTGCTGAACTCTAATAACCACTACACTCCATGATGTCCAACTGGGTCAGTAGAAACTGTCTCAATTTGTGCAAGAACCTAGTTACCAGTCTCGCCTAATACTTAGTGCAATATTCATCATGACTGTAACTTATAGGCCATCTAGGGCAGTAGCAATGCAGCAAAATATATCTTCTTTCAGTGCAATTCATGCAAATTCATAAATTAATCACAGTGAAATACTCTAAGGTCCATAGTGCAATACTCTAATGTTCACAGTGCAATACTCAATGTCTCTTTCTGTGCAAGGATCAATGCAATGTCTTAACCAAGTACCCGTGCAATACTAAAGTCTCATGCAAGTAAGTGTGCAGTTCAAAAAGTGTTAAAATGTGTTTCTAATTATGTGCAATATTAGTCTGTCTATCTGCATGTCTGTGATGTAATAGCCAGGTGTTACATGTGTAAATGTCTGTGAAAATAGTCTATATGTTGTCTGCACATTGAGTTTGGAGATATGGAATTTCGTTCAGTTTTTGCACTTGTGTGATTTCTGAATGACAATAAAGTTTACTTTGACTTTCACTTTGACTTTAATAAAGACTCTCAGAATTATGAACGAATATACACACATGTATGCCAGAAATTTACGCCAGAAATTTGTAACAGCACAGCAGACTCTTCAAAATAACTGCACTTTGTGAAATAAGTTTCTGTGGCCCAAGAAACACTCTGAAATAACCATTCTTTATGAAACAACCCTGTACAGAATAAGAAACACTTCAAAATGATGGCACATTGACTGAACTATCTGAATCAACTGTCCATAGCACAAACAAGAAACTTCTTGAGATGACTGTACTCCGTAAAACAATTCTCTGTAGCACAAGAAACTTTTCAAAATGATTGTATTTTGACTGCACTTTTTGAAATAACTGTATTTTGCACACAGTAAACTCTTCGAAATAATTGCACTGTAATAAAGCACACACTGCACACTCTGAGATACTTCGAACAAATCTGGCTATACTTCAAATAGCTTTAATTAATGCAAAATAGTAGCTTGTATCGAAAAACATGATCGTTTACTAAAAAAATACAGTTGTTTTGCCTTTTTATTATGCACGCTATGCTCGTTTGACTTTTATCGTACTCGTTATACTTTTATTGTGCTCGTTTTATGTTTATAATGCTCATTATGCAAATTGAAAGTAATCTGAATGTTTTCCTAAGTTGTACTTTGAATAACTCTATCAAATATCTTAGTTTCAAACATTTCATTTAATCAATAATGGGTTTTGTGCTTTTCAAATGCTTTGTATCATTTTTTTTGTGAAATAAATCATTTATGCGAGTTTTAGTACCTGAAATTCATTTCTGGCTTTGTATCAATCATTTGAGTAGGTTGGAATGATCCATTCCTCTATATTCCTCCATTTCTAGCTGCGCACCTCATGGCCAGACTGCTTTGGTTCCATATCACTCAGACATGCCGCTTCTGGTACCATGTTGTTCAGACATCCCACTTCTGACACCATGTCACTCTTCTAGTCAGGATAAAATAGATGAACATCTGCGGGCTCAGTTCAAGCAGTTTTATTACATACGAACACATCAGGATTGAGGCTTAGTAACTTAAACGTTAACAAACTAATAAACAGACTGACTACTGCACTCACACATGCTAACACTCTAGCTGTTTACTCTGCATGTGCTCTCTGTTTATATGCGCATGCCCTCACTTTGAAATGCTTCTTGAAAGACATAACACACACTCTGATTTACAAGGCTAAGTTTCTTCTTTGCTGGCATCCAAGCAGTGTATTTACTAGCCAGTAACTGAATTTTAGTAAAATTGGCAGAGGTACTAACCATTTTGTCACTTTCTTTTTTTTCACAGCTGAAGTTAAGCCATTGATCAGTGTGTAGCCATTTTGGAAGTGTTTATGGGGATAGTATGTCGAGGAAATTGTTACACAGTGCTTGCCTCACTGTGTGAAGCTACTTTTTACAAGTTTGTAAGTGAAAGGTTTGGGAGGGCTAAACTGAAATGGGATCCATAGAATATGTTGAAAAAAAAACAGAGTAGAGAATGGAGTGGTTAGGAATGATCTGCTCCTGTCAACTAAATATAACCTATTAAGTTATGTTAATCTGGATGTACATATTATATAGGGACTGGTATTTTTAATGCAGTACAAACATGAGACACAATAGAGATACAAAGTTTTCTAAAGGTTGTGTAATAGTAGTTTTCACCTCCCAAAAAAAGGCTACAAAATGTCTCAAATGGAAAAACAACCACATTCCAATAACAATCGCTTGACTTCCTTCTCTAGCTCCTCTTAACAAAATTAAAACCCTTATTGTTGACATCAGCTCAGCCACCCAAAAACATAAAAACATCATCATATTAGGAGATTTCAACATTACATACATGGGAACATTCAGAAATGACATTGCTGAATTTCTAACCAATAGCAAGCTTATTCTTTTTGTCAATGAACCCATCTTCCCTAATTTCCTATCCAAAAACAGTCCCTTTTGAGTTTTGTAATCTCTTTCAACCCTACAATTATTTCCAAAATATCTGTTTTCCCACCATCATTCAGTGTTCGCTCAACAATCAACTGCCAAATCATTCACCCATTTCCAAAACTTCCCCCAAGCTAACTGTCTTTAGATCTAGATCCCCCAAAGTATTGAATACCTCAAAAAATACCTTTCAAGAATATATTGGACACTTACTGCCGAAGTACAGAATCCCAGCTCTGCAGCCACAACCCTAACAAATACCCTCCTTCAGCTTCAAGCTCTTCCCACTCACATAGCACCTGTACAAATGCATTAAAAACTCCTCCTTAAATACTGAACTGAAAGCACTTCCAAACTCAGAGATAATGCCAGGTCTAACTGGGTGGAAAAAAAACTCCTCAAAAACACACTCACCCTTTACCTCTGTTCATAATCTTGCTAAGCAAACCATATGCAAGCACAAAACCATTTATCTCAAGCATGCACAACTGGCTGTACTCCATAAACCCAAACACTTTGGGCATGAAGTAAACTTTCTTAAGAGACCAGAAAATCACCAAATACAGTCCCATCCCTATCATTATCCAGACCTATCAAGGACCACTCTCAATTTCCAACCTTCTCAAGGAATTCAGCTACCTCCTAAGTAGCATCATTTCTATCTCACTTTTAGCTCTCCTTGCCCCCACCTTTTCTCCCTCCTATTAAAAAAATATCATACTCAAAAACATTGAACTCCTCCTGGAAAATATAAGCCTAGATATAGCACTAGGTTGAGACAACCTATTCCCATGATTCATCTCACTCTGCAAAGACTTCCTTAACATACCTCTTCTCCACATTTGTAACATCTGCTTATCACAAAACTCAGTGCCAGACTTATGAAACACATCACTAATCAAACCCCTTACCAAACAACTTCAGCCAGAGAATGACTCCCACTTTTGTCCTATCTCTATTCTCCCCAGAATAGAACAAATACTTGCAAAATTATCCACAGCCAGCTGTCTGCCTATATCTCCTCATTCTTTAACAGTGTGGCTTCTGGGCAGATAGGAGCACAGTGACTGCACTGTGGTCTCTTACAAATAAGATCCATTTCAACATGGATACAGAAAACACTTCCAGAGCACTCTTTATTGAATTTACCAAAGCATTTCACTTTATTAACCACATCCTCCTCTTCCTTTCTCTTATACTTCCTTCAAGAAATCAGATTTAGCTCCAACAATGTCACTATTAACAGATATTTTTGAGTCCAAATAGGCTAATCTCTATCAAGTCCAATCCTCCTCACCAAAGGAATACCCCAGGGATCTATTCTCTGTCTCCATTGTTCTCAGTCTTTATTAGCATACTACCACCAACCTACTAAACCTACTCTCGCCATCTACACATATGATATGATTATTCTTTGATCCATCCCCTTGCTTGCAGTAATTTAAAATCAGATTTAAAATGGTCTTCACTCTCTTAATGTCTGTCTAATCAACCTTAGCCATAAGCTCCTTATAAAGCCCTCAAAAAACAAAAGTAGGATATGTGGAATCACTCAAAACTAAAAAAAAAAAAAAAAAAAAAAGATATCATAAAAGATCTCAGTGGAACTTCAAAAGAAAGAAAGAACCACATTCTTTAAATACCTGGACTTATGGCTAAGGGTTGTCTAAGCTTCCACAAAAAAAAAAAAAGGAAAAATAAAAGTATTCTGGTCCAGGAATATCTTACCCTTTCTCTAGAGTTGCAATAGGCAAAGGAGTCCTCCTAGCACAACTTCAATATGGCCTTCCCTTCATTGTCACAGCCTTTAAAATATACTCATCCATTCTGCAATCCATTTAAAATAAACTCTTCTGGTTCATTTCCAACTCCCTGTCACAGGAACATGACTGCACCACCCTCACAAAAAACCAGGTGGCTACTAGTAACCTATAGAACTGACCTCTCAGGTGACTTTCTGCCTTTTTTAGTCAAACTTCACAGTAAAACCACTGCTATAACCTCTGCAACCTCTCTCAAGGTGCCATACTACTCCAAAACTACCAGACCACCTAAACCAAACTCCACTGTATTGATCGCTTCTTCATTCTGGTGTTCAAACTCTGGGAGTCCCTCCCCACTTTCCTAAAAGCCTAAAATAAATATTGTATCTCTTCCCCTTTCAGAGTTCAATTCAAAAAATTCCTGTAAAAAATACCTCTAAATAAAACAGCCTGCAAATGCCTCCTCACTGTATGTCACCTAACTACCCACAATAAGCATACATCTCTCTGTTCTCATCTGCTGTTATTTGCAAGCACTTGGCACTGTTGACCTCCTATGATTACTAATTAAATTGTTCCCACACATAGCTCTCAACTGTACAGATTTTCACAGAATATCCATATTCTTGCCTCGTATTTTTAGTCTGTTCCTCATAAATCTTGTATTTTTTGGCAAGTCTGTGAGGACTGAATTCACTAAAAAATGATGGACATTTAAGGTTCAGACTTCATAGTCTTCAAAAAATGCATGGTAACACAACATCTTTTATTTTAACAACTTTCTAAGTTTATATGAGCAATATTTAAATGTCCCTATTTTTGGACCTTTGTCCCCATGTTATTTCTGGTTGAGAAATATGTAATCCACATCACATCTGTTTTCACCACTATGTATAATATTGCAAAATAGTTTATTGTTGTGATATTCATTTGCCTTATTTGTTGTGCATATTTTCATTTTTGTGAAAGCTTGTCTAATCTTTTTCTTGTGAAACTTTCACCTGAGCCATGCCTGCAAATGGTCTTTTGTTGTTAGTGCACTATCTTGGTAGACAAAGTTAAATAAATACTCCAACCTTGTGCACCTCTGCTGCTGGTTATAATTACCTAGCTAGTTTTGTGAATCCTAGTCTGTATACTATCATTCTGGATATTATTTTCCTTCACTGCTAACTACTTGATAGCTTCTATTTGAAAGACAGTTGTGCACTATTGTTTTTGAAGTCATTCAAATGTAAAGTCATTTATGCTACAGAGTGCTACTTGTGTAAATAAGGTAGGGAATTTGGCTGTGATCAAGGAGAGATTTGACCTGTACCAATTGGCTAGACAGAGGGACCGAGCTAGGAAAGATGTGCAGCAGGTAAAGGTGATAAAGGATAATGAGGGAAACATACTCACAAGCGAGGAGAGTGTGTTGAGGAGATGGAAAGAGTATTTTGAGGGGTTGATGAATGAAGAGAATGAGAGGGAGAGAAGGTTGGATGATGTAGGGATAGTGAATCATGAAGTACAATGGATTAGCAAGGAGGAAGTAAGGATAGCTATGAAGAGAATGAAGAATGGAAAGGATGACATACCTGTGGAAGCATGGAGGTGTTTAGGTGAAATGGCAGTGGAGTTTTTAACCAGATTGTTTAATGAAATCTTGGAAAGTGAGAGGATGCCTGAGGAATGGAGAAAAAGTGTTTTGGTACCGATTTTTAAGAATAAGGGTGATGTGCAGAGCTGTAGTAACTACAGAGGGATTAAACTGATCAGTCACAGCATGAAGTTATGGGAAAGAGTAGTGGAAGCTAGGTTAAGAAGGGATGTGATGATTAGTGAACAGCAGTATGGTTTCATGCCGGGAAAGAGCACTACAGATGCGATGTTTGCTCTGAGAGTGTTGATGGAGAAGTACAGAGAATGTCAGAAGGAGTTGCATTGTGTTTTTGTAGACTTGGAGAAAGCATATGACAGGGTGCCTAGAGAGGAGTTGTGGTATTGTATGAGGAAGTCAGGAGTGTCAGAGAAGTATGTAAGAGTGGTACAGGATATGTACGAGGGTAGTGTGACAGCGGTGAGGTCTGTGGTGGGAGTGATGGATGAGTTTAAGGTGGAGGTGGGGTTACATCAAGGATCAGCTCTGAGCCCTTTCTTATTTGCAATGGTGATGGACAGGTTGACAGACGAGATCAGACAGGAGTCCCCATGGACTATGATGTTTGCAGATGATATTGTGATCTGTAGTGAGAGTAGGGAACAGGTGGAGGAGACCCTGGAGATATGGAGATATGCTCTAGAGAGAAGAGGAATGAAGGTCAGCAGGACTAAGACAGAATATATGTGTGTGAATGAGAGGGAGGATAGAGGATGGTGAGGATGCAAAGAGTAGAGGTGACAAAGGTGGATGAGTTTAAATACTTGGGGTCAATAGTTCAGAGTAACGGTGAGTGTGGAAGAGAGGTGAAGAAGAGAGTACAGGCAGGATGGAGTGGGTGGAGAAGAGTGTCAGAAGTGATTTGTGACAGACGAGTACCTGTAAGATTGAAAGGGAAGGTCTACAAGAGGGTAGTAAGACCAGCTATGTTATAAGGGTTGGATATAGTGGCATTGACAAAAGGGCAGGAGTTTGAGCTGGATGTGGCAGAGTTAAAGATGTTAAGATTTGCACTGGGTGTGACGAGGGTGGACAGGATTAATAATATTAGAGGGTCAGCCCAGGTTGGAAGGTTTGGAGACAAAGCCAGAGAGGCAAGATTATGTTGGTTTGGACATGTGCTGAGAAGGGATGCGGAGTATATTGGAAAAAGATGCTAAGGATGAAGCTACCAGGTAACAGGAAAAAAGGAAGGCCTAAGATAAGGTTTATGGATGTGGTGAGAGAGGACATGCAGGTGGTTGGTGTGACAGAGCAAGATGCAGAGGACAGGAAGAAATGGAAACAGGTGATCCGCTGTGGAGACCCCTAATGGGAACAGCCGAAAGAAGATGATGATCAAGGAGAGATTTGAAGAGTAGAATACAAATGCTGTTAATCTTCATGGGTGTGTGACATAGAAGCCTAAATTACAGTGATCCAGGGTTGATCACTGACAAGAATACTTGTGACTTTAATCTTGCAAATGGTGCTGTTTTTTTAAGACACTGACATGCATAGCAGCATTCAAATACTGGTGTATTAGTGATGTTATGTCATTTTCTGTGATTGAGAGGGCAGTCTGGAAGGGACTGCAGCACATCAACTCATATCTAATTATTTCCTAGTATTTCAAATGTTAATATTACATAGCAAAAGAAGCACATTTACAAGTGAAGCAGGATATTTTTTACTTGCTTCATAGAGATGCTACAGCTTCCAGGAAAGGTGTCTCTATGGGCCAGTTTGTCTGAGAACTGGAACTTGTGGATCTAGAAATGTGGTTTATTCCTGAATGTACAGTTTCTGAAAAGCCAGAGAAGGTACAGAGTACTACATTTCTGCATATTATTGTCCTATGATTTCTCACACTACTTCTTTCTAGAGTGATGGTCCAATGGTCCAATTAATTAATGTCCAATTCCCACCTTCCATGGTAACCCAGAGAAACTAAATACAGAAATTATTACTTAAATAAATTACTGTTACTCTACTATTCCAGAGAAAGAGTGACATACACAAACAGATGCAGGAAACTGCACCAGCAATCATATAAATTTTCTTTACTTCATACTGTAAAAATATGTAAATAATATATACATACACACACACACACACACACACACACACACACATATATATATATATATATATATATATATATATAAAATGTATATCTATATATATATATATATATATATATATATATATATATATATATATATATATATATATATATATATATATATATATAAACATATATATGTAAGCCGAATCTTTAAAACTTCTGCAGTATTTGCATAATGATCTGATGTTGTCCGCTCCATCTGGATTCAACCTGTGTGACTTCGGATCTGACACCGGCCAAGTCAAAAGTCTTTAGCCCGTTTTTGGCTCCACCTCCCTTCCCTATAATTCACCACTCCTCCATCAACTCCCTAGATATAGTTTGCCACCATTTGTATCTGCAGCTCAGTCTTTGGTTCCACTTGGCTGTTTTTTTTTTTCTGAAGACTTAGCATAGTGTTGGTGAGATCCTTTCTTCCCCTACCTTTCTAGATTTGTCAGTATTGGTTCTGATAAGTTTAGGTTAAGTGAAAAGTAGTTTAGGTAATTTGTCCCTTTCCCCGTCCTGCCCTTTTTCCTTTAGTCATTAGGTCCTTTGCTGTTGTATTTCTTTTTTATGTGCTGTAGTAAGACTACTGTAATGGATAAGGGGTACAAAAAATGTATTTCCTGTGGGCACAAGTTGCCCTCCCAGGATGCACACCTTAAATGTGTATATTGTTTGGGTCCAGAGCATTTGGACTCGGGATGCTCCATTTGTGAGAACTTCAACTACACACTCTCAATGAACACAAGGCCAAGCTCATGTTGAAGGGGGTTTTACCCTCTGGCTCATCTGGTTCTGCTTCTGCTTCTAGGGCTTCTCCCCCCGGATTCCAAGACTGAATACAAGTTGTCCTGACCACGGACTCTAAACAGACCAAAAGGGTGCATAACAGATCATCTTTGACCTCCGCCTCTGGATCAGCTCCCTTGGGCTCTTCAGGTCAGACTTTGGGCTTTCCTAGCAGCATTAGCACTTACATCAGCTTAAACGTCTCAGAGTTGATCGCTTTGGCACCTAAATCAGGAAAGTTGGCATCTCTGCCTCCAAGTATTCTGAGCGCCTTCCTGATCAAAGGGACTTCTTCAGGTAGGGTGGTGTCCCCCTTTTCTCCTTGTACTACTCCTCTTTGATTGCTGGAGTCTTCCCTGTCTCCACTCTGATTCAGAACCTTCCCGGCTTGGATCCGGCAGGGGGGTCATCTTCCCATAGACCCTCAAAGCCATCCTTGGTGACTTCATCGATCTGATCATCGCAGTTTGTGGGCAGCATCAAAACTACTGATCCTTTTTGCAGGCACAGATGCAATTAGGCCTTATTCCCTCAGGTCTGGGTCTGACACTGGGACCCTTGGCTCCATCATTCTGGTTTCTACCCTCGGCCCCTTTGAATCAGAGGTCTTCATGGCTGGTTGAGTTTCCACCTGCCAGATCCAAAAGCTTGGCCATCTTCAGCTCCATCCTGCTCCTTGGTATCCTCTATCCTGACTTGTTCAGGGCTGTTGGCACCTTAGAGCCTTACTAATAAGGCTGAAGTTTCAATGTCGGGGTTGATGGTTTCTGCTTCGGGATCATCGCTCCCATTTGGAGCATCAGCATTAGACAGATTTGCTCCAATCTCGACTTCGGGTCTAGGAGTGGCTCCATTGGGTTTGGGTCTGTCTTCCATACCTTTGCGTTCTGTGACCCACAGATCCAAGAGACAAAAGGATGTTCTCTTCTCAAGAGAAGGGTTTGATGTCTCCAGCTGGCACCCTTTCCCAATTTTCATCTGTTCCTCTGGCCAATCATTAGTGTGTTCTGGGACGGCCTGCGTCAGCCAGCCTCCAGTCAGTCTCTGTGGTGGAGCTTCCCAACTCTTCCCCCTCCTCTCCAGCACCATCAGAAAGGGATGTTTTGGGGAAAAGAACATGCAAAAGGAAGCACTTGGATTCCCTGGAGGAGTTCCTCTCCAAGGATATTGACCTTGAGGAAGGAGAGGGTTCCCCAATCTGCCTGTGCAATGATGCTTCCTTTGGCGATTTGCCAGAGCTGCTTTGCCAGCATGGGGGGCAAGACCACCAAAGCCACCTTGCTGAAGGAGTCAGTTTTTCTGGAGGCTTTTGGCATAGGCCCATCCATGCCTTGGGTGGTTCCACCATGGCTGCTGTTACAGACTTGGTATCCTGGAGGGCATGGAAGGAACCCGACACAGTGTTGCCTATTCCTAAGTAGCTGGACAAAGTTCTTGCCTCCTCAAAGATGGGTCTTATTGGAGTAAGGGTCCAGCCTTCAATGCCACTGTCTAGAGCATTGGCTCTATTAGAGAAGCAATACTATGCCTCTTCCACCTTTGCTTTGAGATCACTTAAATACTTATCGTACTTGACAAGGCTTCAATGGGACCTAGTCTCTTAAGTGTCAAGTACCCTCTAGACACAGCAGTCTCTGTATACCCAGAAAAAGCTGAAGACTCAGTTGTCCACCTTGATTTCCATGGCCAATGTTTCAATGAGACTCATTTCTAACATGGCTGATGGAGCATCTAGAGTGGCAGGCTTCGGGATTGCAATGCAGATCCATGCCTGGATGCGGCAGTGCAACTTTGTGAACTGCTTCAAAGCATCATTCATCAATGCCCATTTTGACAGGTCCTCCTTCTTTGAACTCAAGATTAAGGACATTTTGACATTCAGTTGTCCACCTTGATTTCCATCACCAGTGTTTCAGTGAGACTCATCTCTAAAGGGAGCATCTAGAGCATTAGGTTACGGGATTACAATGTGGCACCATACTTAGATGTGGTTGTGCAATTTTGGAGACTGCTTCAAAGTGTCCTTCATCAAGGCCCATTTTGGCAGGTCCTCTTTGTTTGGACCCAAGGTTAAGGGCATTTTGATGAGGAGTGAACAAAAAGGGAAGACTGTCTGCTATCAGAGTATGCTTTTCTACCCCATAGTGATCCTTTTTTTGGAATCAGAAAGGGGGCAAGTGTCTCCTTTTCAGGAAGTCACAGTTCTCTTCCTAGGACACTCCTCTGAAAGGTTCCTTTTGAGGGCAGGGGATCCCAACAGACACTGTCCAATGGGCAGAGGCGGTCCGCAGAATAAGGTCTTCTGCGGGGCTTTTTCTGGTGGGCCTTTTCAGTGACCCTGATGGGTTACCTAACTGCTATTTTCGGAAGCAGTCAGGGGTTGTCTAGATCTCCACACAATAACTTGGGAGGCTATCACCTCAGACACTTGGGTTTTTAGAGTCATATCCAGAACTTACTTCATTCCCTTTCTAGAAGTTCCAAACTGTCACCCAAAATGTCACCCAGATGTTCCACCCCCAGCAGAAACTTTGTCCAGCAGTGATCCAAAAGCTGCTCACAAATCAAGTCATTTAGGGACTTCCAAGATGTCTCCACATTGAGTAACAGCTTAATTCTAGCTCTCCCAGTGTGAAAACAGAAACTTAGCAGAGAAAGCCAGTGGACCTAGATTTCTGGGTAAATTTCAGTAACTGACTAGTAAGTGCACTACCTGGATGCCAGGAAAAAAGAAATACAGAGGACCTGAAGGAAAATCAGCTACAAAAGGCAATGAAAAACACTGACTGGGAAAAATACTGCAGCTGTTCAGCAGAAAGCAGTGCAACCTCCAGAGATGACTTCTAGTAACCTACAGGAAAGTATAAGGCAACTGAACACAGACCTGATTAAAATAAATAAAAAACTGATGGAGTATATCAACTCAAACAATAAAAGGCTAGAAACAAATGGAAGAAGCTGTAAGCAGATATTCAGATAAGGTGTTACAACTGCAAAACTCAAAGGAGAAAATGAAGAAAAGACTGGCTGAATATGAGACTGCACAAGAAGAGATGTTTCAAAAAATAATAGATTAGTGAACAGAACATGTAGGGAAAACCTGAGGTTTTCTGCTGTACCCAAGAAACTGGAAGGAACAGGCTGTATTATTCCACAACAGGAATTGTTAATTGAAATGGCACATCATGTGCATGTTCCAAACCTGGCTTTGAGAAAACAAATCAAGTCATTTAGGAGGTCCAACCAGACCAGATAGGATCTGAGGTCTATTCTACATTCTTTTTAGTACCAAAGAAAACAAAGGACCTCAAGCCAATTTTGGATTTAAACAAGCTAAATCATTTTGTTAAAAAGACCAAGTTCTGGATGATCATGGTGCAGTCCATATTACCTCTTCTGAGGGAAGATGATTGGATGTACTCAATACACCCCGAGGATGCTTACCACCACATCAAGATAGATCAGCATTCCCAGAGATTCATTCACTTCTGACTGGGAGCCTATCATTACTAGCTCAGGGTTCTGCCATTTGTTCTCACCATAGCCCCACCCAGGAGTTTACCAAGTGCATGGCAGTGGATGCAGCTAGGTATTAGATCCAATTCCAGATCTGATTTCTCAGCCAGCAGGTCTCGATTGCCCCAGTCTTCAGTTACTCAAATTGACCACATGGCTCTGCCATTTCCCTTGATGGCCAGGAATCCCTAGCTTTCACAGGTGGTCATTCATATGTTGTCCTCTTCTCAGAAGGAATCCATTTACAAAGCATGGCACGATACAAAAAAAAATAAAACCCTCTCTACCCTTACTGAATATAAAACTCTATGCAACAAAGTCAAAAAACTCATTGCCTCTGACCGGAAAACTTATTTTTTTCCCTTCAAACCAACCATAATACCAACACCAGACAATTTTGGAAAGGAATAACATCTCTCCTCAACCCTGGAAAAAAAGAAAACCCCTTCCCTGACCCAGATACAACTGACATGGAATTAGCAACCCAATTTAACTCCTTCTTTATTGACTCCATCAAACTAACACTATCCTTCACTAACAATTCTGCCATCATCCCATGACCACAACTCCCACCTTTCTCCATCAATCCCATTTCCATACCCACTACAATAAACTCCTCCAAAAATTAAAACCTGGCTCCAGTGTACCTGACAACATCCCCTCCTATTTCCCAGAAGTTGCTGCTGAAGTAACTGCCCTCCCTGTCTCCATACTAATAAATCGTTCCATTTCAGAATGCCAGTTCCCCCAACTCTGGAAGAAGGCCTTTATTATCCTTCTCCACAAAGGCAGAAATAACAATGACATCCCTAACTTTCACCCTATCACCATCCTATCTCCTATTTCTAAACTACTTGAGAAGTGTGTCCACCAACAACTTTTACTCTATCTCATCAATAACCAGCTTCTAACCCCCACACAACATGGCTTTAGACCACGTTATAGTATCTCCACTGCTCTTCTGTCCTTCCTTGAAACAATCAACAAAGCCCGCGACTCTGGACACCTCGTATCTACTCTTTTCCTTGACCTCTCTAAGGCCTTTGACACCATTTCCCACAACCTGCTTCTTTCCAAACTCTCTAAACTAAACCTATCCTCCCCCCTCCATCCACTGGTTCTTAAGCTACCTCACAAACAGGCAACAAGCGGTTAAATGGAAAAGAGCTACCTCACCCTTCCTCAACACTTCCACAGGTGTCCCCCAAGGTTCCATTCTAGGCCCCCTATTATTCAATATATTCATAAATGATTTCTATTATGCTATCCCATAATCCAGACTTATTCAATACGCCGGCGATTCCACTATAATCTGTTCCTCCCCTTCCATTATAACTCTCAACAATCTAACACAAGCCATCTTCTCCTCTACTGAACAGTGGATGCTAGACAATCATCTTACCCTGAATGCATCCAAAACCAAACTTATGCTATTCAACACCTCTAAAACATCTTCCCTAGACAAACAATCCTTCTTAATTACCAGCAAAAATAATACCTCCCTAGAACTAGTCTCTGACACAAAACTGCTGGGAGTTATCGACAACTGACTAAAACTTGACAAGCATATACAAGCAAACATAAAAAAACCCCATAAAAAACTAGGTATGCTCTACCGTCATAGTTGCTTTATCTCTCCCACCACCAGGATTACACTAGCCGATACATATCTCATCCCACCCCTTTTATACAGCGCTCCCATCCTAACTAGCCTTCATTCTTCCCTTACTGCAAAACTCATCCTGTTATAACAAGATATCAAAATTTGTTGCTGGTCATAGAGCCTCCTTCCACCACTGTAACTTCCTTCACCAACTAAGTTGGCTAGAGTTACCTAACCTCCTTTCCTACACCCAGCTCATCCAAGCACACAAACTCATTCACAACCCATCTCTCTGTCCCTCCCTAGCAAACACCTTTGCAATGCACAAACCAGATAGATCACTAAGATCTAATTGCCAAAACCTAATTAAATTGCATAAAACTTCACGTCCAGCTAGGGATCACCCGATGTCCTTCTCTCTAGCACACCTCTGGAACTCCTCCCTCCCTCTATCTGCACCAACAGTCATTCCTTATTCAAAACCTCACTGCACTCTCACCTTACTTCTGAATGAAAATGCTCTTGCTCTCATCCAACCTAAATTAAGACTATTCTGTTCTCTTAATTATTCCTAACTCATTTCTTGCCAATCACTACCTACTATAGTACTCCATCATCTGTGATGTTATTTACCTACAACTGAAAGCTCCCCCACCACAATCTCAAAAAAAAAAAAATTTGTATTTCCAACTGAATGTTTCTTGTTGAATAATGTTTTTTTTGGAATGTATATCTTTTCCTTTTTTGCATTATGTAACACTTTGAAAAATGGATATGTGTACACATGACAAGTATTTGTACTTGGCTGTACTATGTACTACTATGGATTTTATACTTCCTCCCTATGTATTTGTATTTTTTTTTTCGGAGCTTTTCTCCCTAGGACTCCATTGAAAATGGGCTCCTTGTAGCCCAATGGACTATCCTGGAAAACAAACTGCAAATAAATAAATAAAAGTATATTCCAGTAAATGGAAAAGATTTGTTTTGTGGGCAGAGGCTCTGGGACTCGACCCCTTCTCTGCTCCCTTGAAATTAGTCTTGGATTTTTTGAGTTGTTCTGCTCAGGCTTTAGCTTTTCTACTACCAAAGTACAGTTAGCGACCATTTCTAACTTTCATAACAGTAGAGACTATATGCCCTTGGCTTCTCTTAAGATATCCAGCACTTTTCTCAAAGGTACATTTCTATTTTGTCCTCTCGTATGGGATCCAGTCCCTCCCTGGGATCTACCTTACATTCTTCAGGTTCTAGCCAGTTCTTTTGATCCTTCAGCCTCCTCAGATTTGAAGCTGTTGTCTTGGAAAACTTTGTTTTTGGTGGCGATTACCTCTCAAGGCTGGGCTGTCCTGTGTCTAAAGTAACTTTATCTAGGTGGCTGTCCAATTGTATTTTTTTTATATATTCCTTGAAACGTAAGACTGTTTTACACAAGCCCAAAGGTCATTCATAGATCTGTAGCTACCTCTGCAGGTTTTCTTTCTAAAGTACTTATGGAGGATATTTGTGCTGCTGCTACTTGGCTGGGCCACCACACTTTTGTGTCACATTATAAGCTGGCCATTCAGTCTAGATCCAGGGCTTCCTTTTGGCTCCACTGGGTTGTGGAATATTCTTCCTTAGTTCCTCCCAAGGAATTGTTGTGGCTGTGAACTCTGTCCCACAGGTTGAATCCAGATGGAGCAGACAACATTGGATACGGAAGTTATGTACTCACCATAACAATAGTTCCTGGCCCCTCTTCCCTTGGCCTTACTGCTGACATGGTGAGTCTTCCCACTTGTGATGACCAGGCATTGGAGTTTATTCATTCAACTTTTTTAGAGTCTTGCATTTCCCCCGGGTGATGTCTTTCCAGTTGTGGGAGATGTATTGATCAGCTGGATATGTTTTATCATCATGTTTTTCCTCAAGGGCATACTTGATCTGGGAAGTTGATGGATGAGCGGGTTGATATGGGTAAGGAAGGTGCAACCAAAGTAAGCTAAAGTCTTTTGAATTGGCTGGTGTCAGATCTGAGTCATATCTGAAGTCTCACCAGATGGGGACAGGCAACATGGATCTATCATTATGGTGAGTATGTAGCATGCATTTTTAGAAAATACTTACAGGTCTGACATTGGGCATAATTATTTAAAAAAAGACACTGTTCCAAATCATGTACTAAGCCAAATGGGAAAATGGAAAAAAGGGAATTTTGTTTCAGTTTACCTGAAGTTAGCTGCAGATTTTTTCATCCATCCAGCACAGATCTGAGGGAGGTCTTTATGTATTGAGATGAGCCTTTTTCAGTGGTGCTGATACTTGCCCTGCTGTGTATAAAAATCCTAAGATACTCTCCAAACTAAAAGGCTTCATTGCTACCATTTTATAGCATATTAACTTGGCCTAGCTTAGACACACATTATTTTTCTCAGAAAGCAGAAAAACAGTACCAGCCTGAACTTCTGTAGAACTGAAAAAAAATCTTATGGAAACTGACAAGTTGCCTTAGCTATTGTAAACCTGTATGTGCAAGAGGATCTGATAGAAGGTGCTGCTGCTGATGATATTGCTAAATGTCACCCTCAAAAGCATAGGGTTTCCAGACCACATTTAACCTGCCATGGGCTCCATGAAATAGAAATAATGAACAGCTAAAGGTGGATAGGGACACCATGCAGTAAATAATGGACATGTAGCGGCCCCTCTGTGGCCTTGTGAAAATCATGTATGACCCATCACAGTGGATACTAAGCTACATCTAGCTTTACATATTTTAGGTACAGGGACATTTCAGTGACCTACAAGGGACACAGTGGGGGCTTCAAAGGCTTTACCTCAAGAATATTCCACCAGTTCCTCAATGCAATGCAGCGACATATGGGAGAGCATATGTGGTTCCCACAAAATCAAGAGGAAAGAGCTAACACTATGTAAAATTTCTATGCCATAGCCTATTTGTCATAATGGTTAAGGTTTTTGCTTCTCATGCACAAGGTGCAAGTTTCCATCCTGACAACTGGACAATGCCTGTGTGGAGTTTGCATGTTCTTCATGTGTCTCTGTAGGGTTCTTTCCACAACCCAAAAACATGCTGAGTGTTTCCACCTCAAACCCTCCCAAGAATGGAGTTGTGGGCAGCAGCATGGACTCTAGATTTTAACTACAGGGGGGAAAAGTTGTGTAGACCAACCACTTTGGGCATCAACTGTGGTGTGTAGTATCCTCAGGATAGGAGAACATGGGTCACAGGCTGCATGCCTCATCAGTGTAAAAACTGGCTCTAGGTGACTTGACTAATGTTGGCATAAATGGGCATGGGTATTTGCTGTTGATAAATGGATTGAAGACCTGGCCTATTCTGAGCTATGGCAGGGACTCATGATAATGGTAGGAGGGGTGTATGTGCCCCTATTGGCCAGTGTGTGCCCACCATAAAGCCCAGCAGTCTCAAGTCAGTAAGCTACTGGCTAGCCAGTGTCCAGTCACCCAGCTTTGGTTACCTGGAATAGATAGCTCAATTGAATGAAAGCTGGAAATAAAACCAATCCACCTGACAAACATGAAGTAAGGATTGCTGCACACAATATAGTTTTACTGACAGCATGCGGCATAGAAGTGAATGATATGATGGTAAAAGGAGACTGAACATCCTATTTAGCCAAGAGGCAAGATGGAAAGGCAGTGCAGCAAAGCCACTTGGCTTGGGATTCAGTATCTACTCAGGAGGAGGACTGACTAGAAATGGTATGGAAATTGTAGTGAGAAAAAAGCTTCAGAAGACAGTGAGGGATCTCATTAGAATTAATGACAGACTCATGGCAGTCAGACTCCAGTGTAAGGTAGGGCAGTATTCAGAATCTCAGCCTATACTCCACAACACGGTTGTGGTAGGGAGGCAAAGACTGCATTCAAACAACAGCTGCAGAACCTGCTAGAAAAAACAGGACAACAGGAACTAGTGTTGATAATGGGGGACCTGAATGCACATATCAAGATGGGCAGAACAGGATATGAGAACTGTCTGGGTCCACATGGGTGGGGCAACAGGAATAAAGAAGGAAGGCCATTCTAGACATCTTCTGGTAAATGGCTTGATGCTGGCCAGCACATGGTTCAGTAAGAGCGACAGTCACAAGCTCACATACAAGAGTGGTCAACCTGTGACTCAGGTAGACTTTTCCTAGTAAGAAAAGGACACTGGGATAGAATCAGCAATTGCAAAGTCATCCCCAGTGAAACAGATATCATATACCATAAACCACTGGTTGACACAATAAGCTGCAAGCAGTGGCCAGAGAAGGCTTTAAGTCAACAGAGACTAGGCTGAAGACATGGAAGTTTACAGGAGAGAAAGCACAGGCATTCAAGGAATTATGGAGGGCTCTGACACCTCAGGAAGAAGGAGGAAATAGATTGAGTTGAAGAAGGATGGCAGTGCCTCAAAACAGCATATTTGAGGACTATAGAATAAATATGTGGCCGAACCAGGTATGGAAGCAAGGAACATAAGGAAAGCTGGTGATGGAATGCAGGAGTGCAGCAAAAAATAGGAGATAAAAAAGCTGGACCAGGCTAAGAAGAAATACTGGTTGGCTAACAGAGAGGCTAGCAGTGGAGTTGCAATAGCAAAGAAAAAGGTATCACAGGCACGCTACCAGCTTCTGGAAAGTGACTTGGTGGATGATACAAACAACCTCTATCAGGTTACAAGGCAAATACAGAAAGATAAAGAAGATAGTCAGACACCCTTCATATGAGATGCCAGCAACAACCTCCTCACTAGTCCACAGGATAACAAAGGCAGATGGAAGGAGTACTTCCAGCAGCTTCGGAATGAAGAGAACCCCACAAAAGCTGTACTGCCCCAAACATGGCTTATGACGAAAGAAGGGGCAAAGCCCACCCTAGAAGAAGTAAGCATTGCATTAAGGAAAATGTAGTCAGGGAAAGCAGCAGGCTTAGAGGAACAGGATATAAGGACTTCCTGGGTCCACATGGGTGGGGCAAGAGGAATAAAGAAGGAAAGACTATTCCAGACTTCTGCCTGGCAAATGGCTTGATGATGGCCAACATGTGGTTCATCAAGCAAGACAGTTACAAGATCACTTACAAGAGTGGCCAACATGCATTTCAGGTGGACTTCTTCCTAGTAGGAAAAGAGCATTGGTGTAAAATCAGCAATTGCAATGTCATCCCCAGTGAAACAATTGAGTGATCAGAGAAGGCTCTAAGGTCAACAGAGACTAGGTTAAAGACCTGGAAGTTGACTGGAGAGAATGGACATGAGTTCAGGGAATTACTTAAGGGCTCTAGCTCCTCAGAAAGAAGAGAAATAGATGAATTTGAGGAAGAATGGCAGCACCTCAAAATAAAATGTGTGAGGACTATAGAACAGATATGTAGCCAAGCCAGACATGAAGATAAGGTACATAAGGAAAGATAGTGGTGGAGTGCAGAATTCCAGCAAGTAATCAAAAGAAAGAAATGCAGGAAAAAATGGACGATAGAGAAGACGTCCAGGCTAAGAATGAATGCCAGTTGGCTAACAAAGAAACTAAGACAGGAGTTGCATTAGCAAAGAACAAGGCAAGAGAAACACTCTATGAGCTTCTGGAAAGTGGCTCAATAGATGGCACAAAGAAACTCTATCAGGTTGCAACATTACAAGAATGTTGATTTCGGCAGCTGTTGTTCAAAATCTCAGAAATATTGATAGAATTAGTGCAGGCTAAGTGCAAGGACCCAATGACTCAAGTATGAACAGAGTCTGATTTCACAGAGGGCTTCCCCTGTGGGAGTTGGTGTGCATCAAGGTTAATCTCTGAGCCCACTGCTGTTCATACTAGTGATGGACTACACTAGCAAACTGGTCAGAGGGGACTGATAACAAAGTTGTATACATATGTTCTGGCATTACAGGCAGACTCTGACCAAGAAATTCATCAAAAGATAGGGGAATGGAATGCAAAACTGAAGGCTCATAGCAGGAAACGGAGTAAATGTAAGACATTTGTAATAGTAACAAATGGGAGAAATCGGAAGAAGCTGAGAATTTAGATAGAAGGGAAACAGTGGAACAGGCCAACAACTTCAAGTATCAGAGAGGGAGAAGGGAAGTCTAAATGAGGAGGCAAAGCTAGAATCAGAGAGACTGCTGTCAACTAGCACAGAGTGTCAGTGATAGTGTTTGACAGAAGAATGCTAAAGCATCTGAAAAGTAATGTGTGCAAAACAGTGGGTGCAACCAGTACTACTGTAGAGTACAGAAACCTTGGCAGTAAAAGCAGAGTAGTTGAGGAAACTAGATGTGATGGAGATGAACTGCCTGAGACAGGTGGTAGGATGAACCCTGTGGCACAGACAAAGAAATGAGGACATCACAGCAGAAGCCATAGCAGCTACAATTGCAGAGAAGGCCAGAACAGATTACAGTGGTTTGGACATATGTGCAGAAAAGTAGAAGGCGAATGGTGAAGAATTTTTGGGATAGACAGAAGGAAGGCAAGAAGCAATGAGGGTATCCAACAAAGAGATGGATGTATTATGTGAGAAATCTGTGACAGTCAGACATGACTGTCAAACAAGGTAGGATAGTGGCATTAAACAGAGAGAGATGGCAACAGATGACACAACACATGATCCCACATAGACAATGGGGAAAAGAGGACTAATAATAATGATAATGACAAACAACTGGACCGGTGTTTCACAGGCACATCTCATAAATGCCCCAAACCTGTCCACGAGAAAGCAGCCAAAACCTATATTAGTAAACAGAAAAGGACATTTTGGTGTTGTGGAACATTCTGAGACAGTTCAAGTCTATTTTTTATATAAAATTATTGAAGATAAAACAATGGCTATAACTGTAAATTATGTACCCACTCTTTACTTGGTTCAGCAATATCCATATTTATGTGGACATGATAAGTTGAAGTATTTAGATGTATGGATTAAAAAAGATTCTGTTATGGAAGCTAAAGATATGTGGGAAGATACTAAACAAAAGATAACACAAAATTTGAGAAGCCAGCTCTTGTTTATGGATATGGATAGTAAAATACAAGCAATGAAAATGTTTTAGTCTCTTTAGTTTTATATACAGGTCAGGTATATTTTTATCAGCCGGAGGTGAAGGTGTGGAAAATAATTAATAAAGAGTTGAAGAAGTTTATCTGGGAGGGAAAGAGTACAGGAGTTAAGTGGGATAAGCTTATTTTCTCCATATAACAAGGTGGTTTATGATTATCTGATTTGTATGGATATTTTGGAGCTATGAAGTTAAGGCTCATATACTTAACATAAGCAGAAGATTATAAATCAAAGTGGAAAGGGATACTGATGAAGTGGGGGTGGGGGTGTTCTAGGAATTAAGGAGAAAATAGGGTTTTGGATACAAATCCATAAGGAGAATAGTAAAAACCATACAGAGTATTATTTTCATAAAGTTGCAGAAAGTATACGAAGAACTAAGTCAGCATGGGAATGGAGAAAGGATATTTTGCCAATAGGGATGTCTGCAAGTAGGGATACAGAAATAGACAAGATGGGGCTGAAATTTACTACAGAAAACCAGAAAACACTAGCAAAGAACCAAGATATTGGGAGCAAGTAACTTGAGAAGGAAAGGTAATAGAGTGGGATGAGACTAGGCAGAAGTTTTTACTGAGGTTACAGATTTTCTTCCCTACCATGGATTGATATCAGAGTATAGGCAAAGAGAAAGGAACAGGAGAGCCCTAAGTGAAAGACCAGCTCTAGCAGTGTAGTTGTTGATGAAGTCTAAAGCAGAAGCTGCAATTACATTATTTATTTATTATTTATCATAATTACATTACTTATTTAACATTTGTTAAATGCATAACTGAACTAGTCTGATGACCCTTTGTAGCCGTGACCCAGGCTAAGCAGGCAAATACAAAGTACAGGAAGTTAAACATATACATTCGTAAGAATAAACATGGTGGCAAACTGGAGCTGCAAATTTTTTAAAATATTGTGCTCTCTCTCTCTCTCTCTCTCTATATATATGTATATATATATATATATATATATATATATATAAAATCTGTAATAAACAGGAGTTGCACATCTTGAAATATACATATATGCATAAATACCCCTCCCCCCAAAATAAAAACAATCATTAGAATAAAGTAAAATGAATAAGCAGAGCAGCATATGAAGGCTGGTACATATGAAAAATATTATTGCATTACCTTATATGTACTAAGGAGAAATTAGAAGCAACATTAAGTAATAAGGATTAGGGAGCAGCCAAGAAGGAACATAATGAAGTTAACATGGAACTCTGAACCAATTACATTTGTGCTCATTAGTGAGATGAGAGTCGTATTCTTTGAATGTTTTCAGACAGTTAGTTTTTCAGTGACAACTGACAATGTGTTTGTAAGAGTAAAACAACTAGGAAACAGAAAATTGAAGTAATATGTGCATATGTGGACAGAAAGGGATAACAGAACTAGAAATACAGATCCTTTTTAGGCAAAGTGTTACACCCAGTAGCTCTGAGCCTAACTTAACATGTGCAATAACTGGCCAAGATTTCTTTCCAGTTTAAAGAGCTAAGGAAGTTACAGGGGGAGTTAAAACAGATATATTACCAGAAATAGATAGCTTGAATAAAGAACCGAGTATAAAGAAGGCACAAAAGGAGCTAAGATTTGTCACTGGGAGAAAAGGTTGGTTAAATCTGATAGTAAGTCTTGTCAGAAATCCTGTTTTTTAAAATAATAAAGTAAGTTAATTTGGAGACTGATGAGAAATGGGGAAGCCCATAGTTAAGACTACACTAATAGAAGTTAATAATAATAACTAATAGTTAAGACTACACTATTATACCATGACCCCCCCAAAACGTGCACGCTGATTGGCCAGCGTGCCCGTTGTAAATCGAGTTATACTAATGGAAAAAGGTCCGGTCGCCCGGACTTTTTTCCATTAGTATAACTTCGTTTTTAAAACACTGTCTCGCTATGTTAAATGGGTTTAACATGCGAGACAGCTAAAATAAGCAACGGAGATCTCCATTGCTTATTTTAAAGCTGTCTCGCTATGTTAAACCCATTTAACATAGCGAACAGTGTTTAAAAAGCGAGAGAAAGCAAGATCTCCGTTGCTTTTTCTTAGTGTCTCGCTATGTTAAATGAGTTTAACATAGCGAGACAGTTTTAAAATAAGCAACGGAGATGTCCGTTGCTTATTTTAAAACTGTCTCGCTATGTTAAACTCATTTAACATAGCGAGACACTAAAAAAAAAGCAATGGAGATCTTGCTTTCTCTGTTGCTTTTGCCCACAGCTCTGATGTACTGCGCAGGCGCGCAGTACATCAGAACTGCCGTGGATGCCAGACATCTGCGGAAGGGCAGTAAACAGGCATTATACTATGCCATTATTTAAGAAAAGTAACAGTTTCTTTTCTTAAATAATGTCATGGTATAATAGCAATAACCCACGCCTGGGTGTGGGTAATGCTAAATTTACCCACACCCAGGCGTGGGTTATTGCTATAATAGAAGTAAGTGTAGAAACTGAAGTAGTGATAGACATGCTTCATACAGAAAAAAGTATAGGGGAACTTTAACAGAATCTTAAACTTCTCAATTGTATGCTAAAGGAGCCAGCTAGTTAGAAACAGATGCAGGACTCTTAAGGGTGAAGAAAATGAAACAATTCTTAAAAAAAAGAGAAAGACAGTCAAAAGCAGAAGCAGGATGTTAAAGGTGAATAAAGTAAGATAACTACTGAGGAAGAGAAAGTGTAAACTACCAGTACCCTAGTTGAAAGAACCTGTCTAAGACTAACCCTTTATAGAGTTTGAGCTAGTTTAAGGGAAGAAATATATCCCTTTATTTATAGGAGAATAGACTGGGGCATCCACTTCATGTCAGAATATTGATGAAAATAATGCTGACTTGGCTTACCTCCAGATATCTCATATCAGTTTCAAGAAGGCCCAATAGGAAGACTACATTATGTAGAGCTAGACATAATATAGCAGTAGTGGAAGGAAAAACAAAGGAACAGTTTGCTCCTACTTCATTCCTATACTTTGAACTACAAAGCAACCCAGTCCACAGAACAACCAAAGATGAGAACAGATAATGAGTACATTATTACTAACAAAGCCTTTTAGGATACTTGTGATGAAATTAGCATATAGCAACATTTTATGTGGTCATTTAGGAATGAGTAAGATAAAAACTACCACTTTAGCCAGATTTTAATGGACTAGTGCTAAATGAAGGGCATAGAAAATGTTTGTGCAGCTTGCCTAGAATGTCATGACACAGCAGGCATCCCAAGATTTAAGATACCCTTACTAGTTGTGAACTTCCATTTGGAAGAAAAGCAATGGACATTGTAGATCCAGATGGAAAATGGAGTAAAGGCCATCACTATATCCTTGTAGTCAATGATTATGCAACAAGATTTCTGTAGCAGTACTCATATGAAGAATGAATGCAAAGTTCATAGCAAAAGAACTAGTACTCCTTTTTTCTGGAAAATTTCCTGAGAAGTTCTTATTGACTAAGTCACCCCATTCATTTGCAGCATAATGCATGAACTTTGTAATTCTTTAAAGTGAAGAATATTTGGATGCCATCCTCAAAGATATGGCTTAAATAACAATTTTAATTATACTTTATGTTATGAATGGCTATCGAACTACATGGGAGAAATTGGGACTAACTGCTTCCATATTTTCTTTTTGCTTTAAGAAAAGTACTCCTAAGCTGCAACCAGATTCATGCCATTTGCACTGCTGTGTGGGAGACATCCCTGAGGTGAGCTACATATAAAAAAAAATTAAAAAAAAAGCATGAGAGGAGTAAACACTCCATGGAAAAGTATGATAGAGCATTTTACAGATCACAATGACAGATTAAGAACTATAAGCAGTTAGGACAGCTGTTTAATCTTAGCCTCACCTCAGGATACGTACCCAGGGAGTGGCGCACTGCAACTGTGGTCCCACTTCACAAAGGCGGTGCCTCCACCGACCCTGGAAATTACCGTCCCATTAGCTTGACAAGCCTTATCTGCAAAGCCATGGAGAGGATCATAATGGAACTCATAAATAAAGACATAGGGAATTTGCAGACTTTGGATCCATCCCAGTTTGGCTTTGTCAAAGGCAGAGCATGCCTTTTAAACTTGGTTGACTTTTTCGAAACAGTCACCAAGGCCATTGATGAGGGAAAGGCAGTCCACACAGCCTACCTCGACCTGGCAAAGGCTTTCGACACAATACCCCACTCAGGTATCATTGAAAAACTCATCAGCTTAAATGTAAACCCATACATCACAAGATGGGTTGCAAACTGGCTAAGTGACAGAACCCACAGGGTCAGAGTTGCTGGCGCCTTGTCAGACTCAAAGCCTGTCACAAGTGGTATCCCACAGGGCTCAGTCCTGGGCCCACTCTTGTTCGGCATCTACTTTTCAGAAGTACAAGCAAACACAGGAGGGTTATGGCTGACAAAATTTGCAGATGACTGCAAACTGGGCGCCATAGTCGAGAACACATCTGACACAGATATCCTTCAGAAGGGTCTCATAGAAACAGATAACTGGTGCCAGAGCCATGGCCTAAAGTTAAACGCCAAGAAATGCATAGTCATACCCTTCGGGAAAAACAAGGTTACCCCTAGCTACAATATAGGTGGCAATCCACTGAGCACAGAAGAGGTTATCAGGGATCTGGGGACCCAGGTTGACAGTAACCTTTCGTTTGACACTCACGTTGCTAAAGTAGTTAGGAAGACCTTCTACATTGCCCACCTGATCATGAAGGGATTCACATCTAGATCAAGGGAGGTCATCGTCCCCCTGTACTCATCACTCATCAGACCAATGATTGAGTACAATGCCCCATTCGGAATGTATCTGACCCGACACCTGCAGCAGCTGGAAAGGCCCCAAAGTTCCTCACCAAAAGGATAAAGGGTCTCAAAATATGTCTTATGCTGCCCGACTGAAAGAACTCCAGCTCTATTCAGTCGCCACGCTTGCTCAGAGGTGACCTGTGCCTGACATACAAGGCCATGTCCAACCCAGAATTGATGAACATGCTTCACCTCAAAAAATCTAGATCCCTCAGAACTACAAGGGCGGGAGACTTAAACCTTGACACGGTTATTAATAGGACGTGCTGGAGGGACAGATTCATCACCCAGAGACTCCCTATGCTGTGGAACAAAATCCCGGTACATGTGAGGCAGAGCACCTCGCTGGCCTTGTTCAAGAGAAATCTTGACCAATGGATGGGAGATCGCAGATATACCCCAGGGATTACCTCAGTGTCACTGCTTGACAGAAGCACAGCAAAATAATGGGCATAGTTTCCTTCAAACTAAAGGGGTGGCGAAAGCCACAAAACTCTGGGCTAGGCTTATAAATGCCCTTGGGCAGATAGCCTAGTATGAACCTATGAACCTATAATGTCTGTAGTAAAAGAACATATGGACAGAACACTGGAAGAAAAGTCAAAGAGCATATAACAAAAATATTTGTTTCTGGGAATTAAAACCAAGGGCTAAAGTACTGTGTTAGTACTCTCTGTTGAAAAAAAGTTTGTTGCAAAGAGGCAAGGACATTTTGACAATGTAGGAAAATAATAAAGTAAATTATAGGGCGAAACAGCTGGGAAAAATAAGTTATAGCAAAAAAGAGTTCTTAAACCTTGCAGAGAAAATGACGTTTCTGTAGAAAGTATGTTTGCAGAAATTAAAACCCACACAGCATGCCTTGAAGTAAAAAATGATGAGACATTATCAGTGTCTCTGAAACAAGAAGTAGAGAATTTTTTTCTTAGGAATAAAACACATTTTCAGAGTTAATACACAATCCAAATGCAAGGCAGCCACTCAGAGAGACAGGGACCCACGCAACGAAACCAAAAGGATATAACAAATCACAGTAAGCGTAGTCCCCTGACGGCAATAGAACGCTGAAAATGTTCCAATAAATAAAGCACTATATGCACATCTGTAGGCTCAAGAAAGTCATTTATTCCAAAACAGAGTGAGCGCTTTCGCCACAAGGCTTCTTCAGACTCTTAAAACAAGTACAAAACATTTAAAATTCATTATAAAGCATTGTATGGTTTTTCATTGGTCAAAGACAGCATCACTAATTGAACTCTTAAAGCAATATATCGTAAGTAATGCAGAATCGTAAGTACAGTCCACGATGCCTGTCAGCAACCTAAGGACCAGCATAAATATAGATTAAAAAACAGCAACTTCTACATAAGTGTACTGGAACTAGTTATTTCTACTAACAAAAAGAAATGTCAACATATGTCAAAAGGAAGATGCGTTTAAAAAATTCCATATTTCACAAATTGAGTGAAAACACTCATATGTACATGTCAGATAGAAAACTGACTGACAAATGATGAAATATTACTCAAGGACTAAAAAACATATCTTGTGCTAATCAATCTCCCTAGAGATATGGATATATCCATCACATGCACAAAATAAAACCTAATAATTTATGCACATATAATGATATGTACGACCTAACTGGAAATTAATAAAAACAATAACAATGATAATAATAACAAACTACAAAATACTACATATTAACAGCGTCCTATTGTGTCATGTCACATTAAAAGATCCCCCAGCTAAGCTATTAAAAACATAATGGGGTGTGTATCAAGCGGCTACCTACAACCGCTGGCAACAACTGAATTTAGAACTGAGCTTCAGTTACATGAAGCTTTTGATTGAGTTTCATTTACCCGAAGAGAATCGATTAAGACTGTTGGTCAACAAGCTATTTAATGAGTTTAAAAACAAATATGTTGAGAGTGTTCATACTGTTAAGTTAGAAAGAGTACTAGAAGATGTATTATTAATGGAAAAACGTATGTTCGATCAAAAAAAAACAAAAATTACACGCGACATGCGTGATTTTAAAAATAATCATGTCTTCACTTGGCCTAGGGATAGGCACTTTAGTGTTTTAAATAATACTAACTCTTCTATACAACAAGGATATACTAACAGATCAGTTAGAAATAATGTGTGTGCAGAGCAACGCAATGTTTTATCTGAGATTCACACAGTACAGGCTATTGATAATAATGAAACACTACAAGCAAGCATGATAGCGGAGAGGAATGATTTCACAGGCTTGGTCAGTGAAAATAGTTTTAGTACAGATGCTAATTCAGCAGCACAGAATGCAGATAAGATTCACAATGTGAAGACAACTGGGGGACAGGTCGCAACACATGTTATTGGAGAGGGCGTGGATCCTGATTTAGGAGACAGCCTTGCAGGGTGTATTACTGACGTGCAGAGATCAGGAGCAGCTGTAGTCAGGCCGAAAGTGACTAGCACAACTCCCACAGCACATAGGTTACCTGCTCCACTTCCAATAGCCCAGAATTTTTTGGACAAGAGACGATCGAACAGCAGGGGGAGGCAGAAAAGAAAAGGGTCTATAGAGGAGCAACCACAGGGGCCCACAATAAAGAAAATGTGGGGGAGACAGAATCCTTAATTATTAATTTGTCCAGTAGGATCTTAAGCTCATATGAAGAACAAGTTTTGAATAAAGGGTTGGGATTTATTCCCACTAAGGAGGGTGATTTGGTTGATGCCATTATAGACACCAAATTATTCATTCGGAATATACAACTTAAACTTGATTTTGGACAAAGCAATGTCACGATGGGAATGAATAAATTTCGTGCTAACAGTGTGTATGTTCCTCAACTACATCCTACAGTAGAGGTGTTTGGGAATGTGCTTGAGAACGATATTTATAAGTGTTTTCAAAACAAGAAAATTAATAGACATGGACATAATCTGAATTATAATCAAAGACAAGCTTTGAATAGCTTAAAAAAAGATAAGTCCATCATTATTCGACCTGCAGACAAAGGGGGTCCAGTGGTTGTCATGGACACTATTTATTATGAATTTAAGATGAGGAACATGCTAAATGATACACAAACATATTCTAGATTAAATCAGAATGAGCTTGTTGACAAGGTGTTCAGTGTGTATCATACCTTAGATGACTTAATAATGTCCTATGATATAACTCAACAATTATATGACTATTTTAAAGTTAAAGATCCTATTATACCTATAATTCAAGGGTTACCGAAGGTCCACAAAAATAGGAATGATCCGCCTATGAGACCTATTGTGGCAGGACAAGGGTGGGTCACGGAACCCTTGTCTCTTTATTTAGAGGACACACTGAGGCCACTAGTAAATGAGAACAAGAGGATTTTAAAAGATAGTAAACAATTCTTATTAGATCTATACTCCCACCTACAACATCTACCAGATGGTCAACACTTTTTCTTAGTCACTCTCGACGTCGTTAGTCTTTTTACTGTGATTCCGAATGGCACGGGCATTGGCTTTATTACAGATTATATGAAGGCACATTCACAGTTTCCTAGTAAGAAGATAGATCTTGTCACGTTATTACTTGAAACTGTTTTGACTACTAATATCTTTGTGTTTAATGAAGATATTTATTTACAGAGGGATGGCGTAGCTATGGGCACGTCTTGTGCGAATAGCTACGCCAACCTCGTTATGGCTAGTTGGGAAGATAAGTATCTTTTTAATTCTTCACACTTTAATGAGCATGTAGGCATGTACTGCCGTTTTGTAGATGACCTTTTCCTTTTATGGTTAGGGAGTGAGGATTCTCTCAAAGAATTTGCTACATATCTCGATTCCACCACTGAGTTCTTGAAATTCACCATGAACTTTTCGGATAGCCGTATCTCATTCTTGGATGTTGATATATATCGAATGTCAAATGGCATGTTAAATACCTCTATATATAGGAAGGGATGCCAGAGGAACAACTTATTACATAGGCAAAGTATGCATCCCCGCCATGTCTTTAACAATGTCCTGAAGGGACAGTTTATGAGAGTATCCAGACTTAACCCTGATCGTTCTTGCTATGAAAATGGCCTACAGGAGATGAAGGGAAAATTCTTAGAGAGAGGCTATCATGAGAAAGAGATATCTGAAACAATTCAAACGGTAGATTCTCTGAGATCAAGTAGTGCAAGACCTTACTTCTCGGAATGTTTTGAACAAACAAACATTGGAAAACATGATCAGATAGGAGTTAGAGCATATCTAACTTTTAGTAAGATGAGCTTAGAGATCAAAGAGGCCATGTGCAAACGGTGGGAGATTTTAAGATCAGATAGAGAGGTTAGTGATGTGGTAGGTCCGACACCACATATCACCTTTAAGAACCAACCCAATTTAAAGAATATATTATGCAGACCTAGGAATACCAAGACTAGGAGTATCATTGAGAATAGGAACACTGTACCTTGTGGTAGGTGTAATCAATGCCCTTTTATCAATAAGGACACAACGTTTACACATCCTGTCACGAAACGTACTTTTAATTTCAACACCAACACTACTTGTGACAGTAAAAACATTGTGTATGTCGCTATTTGCAATGCTTGCAGTGCTTATTATGTAGGGAAGACCAACCGCATGCTGAAAGAATGCATTAGGGAGCATAACTATTTAATTAGAATAGGCTCAGACACCAATGCATTGGCAAGGCATAATAAAGAGGCAGGTAGGGACCATACCTTTAAATTCTATGTTATTCAGATCATTTTCCAAGGTTTTAGAGGAGGAGATTTGATTAACAAGACATTAGAGAGTGAAACTAAATGGATTATTAGATGGAGGTCGGATATGTTACCGGGCCTCAATGATAAGGTGCAGATCAAACCTTTTCTGAAAAGCAGAAGATTGCGTAGAGCGAAATATTAGATAGTCTTCAATATAATGTAACATAACTGGTTTTTAACTATCAACATTTAGAGATTTTAGAGTTTTAGGTCCACCTATATGTTTTATTGGAACAGTGTAGTAAATACATTATATCATTTACACTTGTTGTTTGTATTGTTGATTTGAATGTTGTAGGTAGCCGCTTGATACACACCCCATTATGTTTTTAATAGCTTAGCTGGGGGATCTTTTAATGTGACATGACACAATAGGACGCTGTTAATATGTAGTATTTTGTAGTTTGTTATTATTATCATTATTATTGTTTTTATTAATTTCCAGTTAGGTCGTACATATCATTATATGTGCATAAATTATTAGGTTTTATTTTGTGCATGTGATGGATATATCCATATCTCTAGGGAGATTGATTAGCACAAGATATGTTTTTTAGTCCTTGAGTAATATTTCATCATTTGTCAGTCAGTTTTCTATCTGACATGTACATATGAGTGTTTTCACTCAATTTGTGAAATATGGAATTTTTTAAACGCATCTTCCTTTTGACATATGTTGACATTTCTTTTGTTAGTAGAAGTAACTAGTTCCAGTACACTTATGTAGAAGTTGCTGTTTTTTAATCTATATTTATGCTGGTCCTTAGGTTGCTGACAGGCATCGTGGACTGTACTTACGATTCTGCATTACTTACGATATATTGCTTTAAGAGTTCAATTAGTGATGCTGTCTTTGACCAATGAAAAACCATACAATGCTTTATAATGAATTTTAAATGTTTTGTACTTGTTTTAAGAGTCTGAAGAAGCCTTGTGGCGAAAGCGCTCACTCTGTTTTGGAATAAATGACTTTCTTGAGCCTACAGATGTGCATATAGTGCTTTATTTATTGGAACATTTTCAGCGTTCTATTGCCGTCAGGGGACTACGCTTACTGTGATTTGTTATATACATTTTCAGAGTTGCCTGGCAGAACCAATTTAATTCAGCACAACACCAAAAATGTAGCTGTTGAGAAGATAAATTTGAAACTATAATCAAATATCAGAATTCCAATGCCAAGCAGTTAAGAGGTACAGAAAATGCTCAAATTCTGGGCCGTAGGAGAATCCCAAAGTGAGCAGAATAGCCCCATACCGGCTGCAAAGCATGGTGGAACTAGAAGGTTTTGCCATTATTTCAGAAAATTAAATAACATATCTATATGTGATTCATATCCTATGCCTCATGTGGGTAAACTGATTGAAAAGTGGGCAAGATAAAGATTTCTGTTCACTTTGGACCTAAATAAACACTACTAGCAAATGCTATCACACAAAGGTAATTAAAAATGGTATTTTCCATACCAGATGTAGTCTTTCATTACAGAGTCCTTCCTTTAAACTCCAAGGAGCACCTCCAAGATTTCCATTGCTAATGAGCAAAATCCTTAGACCCCCTACCAGATGTATAGCATTCTATCCAGATTATTTAGTGATATGTCCTGAAGATTGAGAAAGTTACCTCTCTAAAGTTCAAGCTGTTCTAAAGTCTCTGCATTAAGCTAGGTTGACTACTAACCAAGCTAATTGCAAGTTAGGCATGGCAGATGCCCGCTATTAGGACTATGTAATAAGCTGAGGGGAAAGTGAAAATACAGGCCAAGAAAGTAGTACAAAACTAACTGGCCCATGCCAACCATTAAGAAACTGTTTAAGGCCTTTTTATAGCCAGAATAACTATTATTATAAATGTATTTCTAATTTTGTTAACATTGCTTGCTTCTTGACTGACCTGACCAATGTTAAAGCTCCTTTGTAGGATAAGTGGACAGTTGAAGCAGAGCAAACCTTTAGGCAACTAAAATATATGCTATGTTCAGAACAGTATTAATAGCTCCTTATTTTTTCAAGCAATGTTTAGTGCATAGAGATACCTCTGAGACAGGCTTAGGCAAGATCCGGTCTCAGATTATAGATGGTGATAAACTTCCCATCTGTTATTCAAACAAAAAATTCAGCAATACTGAGAGATGCTGTTCGGCTTTAGACAGAAAATACCTTTCCATAAAATGAGCTCTCTCTATCTTAAAATACTATTTTGCTGTTTCTTGGGTAGGGAATATGTGCTAATAGTTAATTGTTCTTAGTTATATACTAGGCTAACAACCACCAGGGCCTTTATAAGCCTAATCGTCCAGTCCAACCCAATTGTGTCCCTATGTATCATGGGCATTTATTAGGAAGGAGTATATATTAGTTAAGAAAGTTCTAGAGGTTATGTGTGTGTGTGTGTGTGTGTGTGTGTGTGGGGGGTACATTAGTTTGGGCAATACTGTCTACCTCTGTCTATCAGAGACATGGGGGTCGGGGTGAATTTTCGATTTCCCATCCATTGGTCAAGGTTATGCTTAAATAGGGTTAGGGATGGACTCTACTTCATATGGATGGGGAGCCTCTTCCAGAGCATGGGGGTCCTCTGAGACACATATCTGTTTCACCAACATGTCTCATTTATATCACAAGCAAAATTTAAATTCTGGGATTTAGTAGTTCTGATGCTGTTTATTTTGTGGAAGTGCAAAAAGTTCAACAGAACTGGATCCAGTGATGCCTTGTATGCCAGGCATAGATCGCCTCTCAGTAACCTGTAAGAGACCGAGTATAGAGACAATGTTTTATGGTGATCCATATAGCACAATATGTTTATTCCTTGGATTATACTGGTAAGGAACCTTTGTGGGCATTCCAACTGTTGCATATGTCTGGTAATCCACAGACTGTATCTTCTACAGTGGCATTTTCATCAAAAAGACTGCAGCCCAAACTTGTCCAGATGGGTTTTGACCCCCCCAACTGTTTCATCATCCAGGCCACAGTAACCTGAATACAGGTTAACTGCTTCAGACTTATGTTCCATTTGGTGCTGATAAAACTTATGGCTCCACCCTGGAAGGGCATTGTGTGGCAGAGTGACTGCTGAGCCTAAAAATGCACTTCTTGTGGTGCTGTTGTATCTGCTCTCTGTAAACCAGTTATGGTTGTACTGACCACAGGGTATATATTAGACAGGAACTGTAGAGCTCCTGAGAAATACAGAGTAGGCAGGTAGAAAGGTAGAGGCTGTCCTTAACATATGAACATGGGAACATATTAGGCAAGAGATCACAGGGATCATAAGATGCCTAGCCATATACATCTTTAAGCAGACTATTTTCAAGCACTTAATACTGATCACTTCCCAAATCAAGCAGAGCTGTATATGATTACCCAGTTGTAAATTTGTGCCTACCCGTCCAGTCATCAAGACTATCTTAATGATCATGGATAAAGGTGCAAAACAAACTCTTCTTTTCACACAAAAAAGTGTTCACATGTGTCTTTGTGCATGCACTTTTCTCTGTGAAAAGGAAAGTTCATTTTGCAGCCTTTAAAAAAATACAGTTTTAAAGATTTCTTCCGAACATGGAAGACTAAATTAACAGAGCTGTGTTTACGGCATTAATATTAATGGGTTTGCAGGAGGCACTTATGTCATTTTGGGATCAAGCTCTAATTATGTTGGATTAGTGTAGGTAAGTAATTGTGTATTAATTATGTAATTGTCAAGCTGTTACATTAACTTAAGTGTTAATTTAACAGTTTGACAATATTTCGCACTTGGAAGAAATATCTTTAAAACTATGTATTTTTTTAAAGGCTGCAAAACAAACTTTCCTTTTCCACAGGAAAGTGTTTGCATGCATAAAGATGCATGCAAACACTTTTTTTGTGTGAAAAGAAAAGTTTATTTTACATCTTTAGACATCATCTTTAAAGATAGCCAAACTAGTAATTTGTTTGACCTATAGTGTTTACTTATTCCACAGGTTAGGAACATGTTGAGTTACCTATCTCTCTGGTAAGTCTTGTTTATTTGTTAGTGTAGATTAAAGTCCTTAGTGCGCGTGTTTGAAGAGACACTGGCCTTGTGAAGAAGTAGAAGATTAAATAGGACTGGGTCTTTCATGGCTTGAAAAGCAAGACACAGGTCACCTTGCAGCAACCTGTAGGCTACTGAGTACAAGCCGAGCTATGCTAATCTATCGAGGTTGTTGAAAGATTTAAGACCTTTAATTTTCTGGGTTAGAAATCTTTCCAAATGAGTAATATGCTGGATTTGTTCATACCAAAGGGGGCATTGTATTCAGTAATGGGTCTTATAAGGGAAGAGTAAAGTGGTAGGATGACTTCTTTGGATCTTGAAGATATTCCCTTGGAAATCAACTGAGCCACATAAAAGGATTTCCTGACTATGGTAGAAACATGATGATTGAATGGAGATGGCTATCCACATTAAGTGCCTACTTCTCTCATTATTGTATCTGTCTGAAGAGGAGTGCCACTTATAACATATGAGGTGGGGGCAACTTTTCTGCCAAATATTACCATGCTGCACCTTTTTCATTTAGTTTGAGAACATTTTTGGTACATCACAAATGTGCACATTCCAGACTTTGCTGAAACTGCATTATATCAGTGGATGAGTGGATAACAGTGTCCAGTTTGCAGTCATCAGCAAACTTGGTCAACCATACTTCTGGGATATTGGCTTGGATGTCAGCAAGATAAATGCCAACAAAGGAGAGGGACTAAAACTGATCCTTGTGGCACCTGTCTAGTCACAGTTTTACATTCAGAAAGAGATCCAATAATTTTCACAACTTCAGATCTATTGGATAGCCAATTTTGCAGTTCAATAGACAATGCAGGGATTTGCAATTAAGCTTATATATTTTTTTCAATAATACCATCATGGGAGATAGTATCAAAAGCCTCAGTAAGGTTAAGATGAGCAGTATGCACAGAATGACCACTGTCTGCAGTCCATGGAACATTTTCAAAGAAGCTTACTAGGTTCAGGAGACATGTTCTGTTCTTCATAAAATCAAACTGATATCCTTGGGTTCAGAATGGATGATATTGTTACAGATGCGCTCACTGAATTCTTGGACAATAATTTTCTGACATAACTGAATAAAGATTTGTAGTTTCCTTTGGAATTTGCAGCGACCTTAAGTTCACACTCTGCTCTAAAAAAGCTTTAAAGTTCCTTGCTGGCATGTTTCAGTGTAGTCTTGAGGTAGGAAGATGGAGATCTCTTTCAATTTTTCATTATTTTCCTTCTTTTGTTGTAAAGTTTATTAATAATATAACACAGAAACTTATTCACAAATGTACCATTATATTTAGGGTGGATGGGTATTAATTTTCTATGCAACTGCTCAGGAATGGTAGAAGTCAAAGGTGAATGTAGCAGCCATCTCAGTTGGGTCCATTTACAAGTTATTCTTGGAATGTTAAGTAGGTTTTCTACAAGTGAAAGTAGATTTGCCTTGGAGAAGTCCCTAAAGTTAGTCTTATTTGGGACTTCCAAGATGGCCATACATTGATCAACATCTCAAAACAGAAACTGAGAAAAACAGTGAAATTGAAAGCTTGAGTAAACTTCAGTTATTGGCTAGTAAATATGCTGTCTGAATGCCAGCAAATGGAGAACCTGAAAGAAAATCAAACAAAAAAGGTGAAGAGAAAATACTGGTTGGGAAGAATCATGCAGCTGTTCAGAGACAGAAGTTCAAACTTTGGCTTTGGTTGAAGTAATTTAGAGGAAAAAAAATCAAATTTACTCAGAGATCATTAAAATAAATAAAACACTGATGAAATATATCAAATAACAAAAGGCTGGAAAAAAATAGAAGGAGCTTTAACTAGCTATTCATATGAAGTGATAAAACTTCAAAATTCAGAGGTTGAAATGAAGAAGTGCTGGCTGAGTATGAGGTTTTTCAAGAAAAGCTGTTTAAAATATTGAAGAGTTAGAGGACATGGCATGCAGAGAAAACTTGAGATTTTCTACTGTATTAGAGAAACTGGAAGGAACAGACTATTAATTTTGTGAAAGCACAAATAAGCAACGGAACTGGTGTTCCACAGCAGGATTTGTTAACTGAAAGGACACGTTGAGTGTATGCTCCAAACCTGGCCATGAAAAAGCAGCCAAGACTTATATTAATAAATATACAATCATGAATAGATAAATGCACCAGCAGTTGAACTCCAGGAAGCAACCAGAAAAACCAGGTAAAAGAAAAAACCACGAATTTTGACCTAGGTTTCGTCTTTAATCCGACTTCATCAGAACACAACTTAATACTAGTAAAAAGAACACCTTATATACACACTTAAAAATGACATCGTCACCAGTCAACTGAATAATGACTTAATTAACACCATCAACATAGTGGAATCAATTAAAAGGCCAGCATACATAATAAAAGGCACAACCCCAAACTTTAAACAGCATAAAAACTTTTTTAAAAAAAATTTTTTTTAAAAATTAAAATCAAAAATTATACATTAATTTACCATATAGGACTAAAGTGCTGCATTCCAAACAAAAAATATTCATGGAAACACAAACTTATACAATTGTTAAGCATATACATACTGTGTTTTAGTGTGTCCAATATTAATATGAGCTTGTTCACCCCAATATATTTTTTAATTTTAAGATGGGCATAATAGAAATGCAGTCATTAATGCCTGGAAATTCCAGTGCATTAAGTAACAACTGCCATTTCATCTCAGCTATATCTAAGTGCACGTCCAGTTTCCTTCCAAATTTGTCCACCATAATCTGCTGTATCACACAAAACTTGAAATGATGCCCACTATTGGTATCAATATGCCTATACAGGGCATTGGTCTTTTTCTTTAGCCTAATATCAGACTGATGTTCAATAATGCAATCTCTTAATGCCCTGCAGGTCTTCCCAATATAAAAGGCTGGACATTGTGTGCACATAGCCGCATACACGACATTTGTGGTATAGCAATCAAAATGGGCACCAACCCTAACTGTGATTCCAGCTAACTTAAATACAGCACCCGTCACATTAATCAGGTGACAAACACTACATCTACCGCACTTAAAATTACCCTTATTCCTATAAGTTACAGTATGTGTAGTGTCACTCTTTTCCAATAGTTGCTTAAAGGAAATTCCCTTCCTATAAACACATTTAGGTGGTCTCCCCAATTTTCCACTAACTATATGATCCATTTTCAAAACTTTCCAATTGTTGATAATAATGTCAACAATATAGGGGGCATCAAAGGAAAAGGTGGTAATGAAGTATAATGGCTGGTCACCACCAACCCGTGCACCAGTGTCATCATTCCTAAGACTGATTTCACGCATGGGAACAGTGTTGCCCTCAACATGCTCGTACCTAATACCATGCTTTCCATACAATAAAGCCCAATAAACACCATTATCCCTTTTGGCTTTAACTTCATCAGCTATGCAATCACACAGTGCCAGTGGATACCCGCGCCTAATGAACATTGACTTTATGAAATCAAGCTCTTTAATAAAATCATCCTCCAAACTTGTCATTCTCGCCGCCCTGACCATCTGCCCTTTAACTATTGCCTTCTTCTGATGGTCAGGATGACAACTTGTGTAACTCAAATATGAGTTGGAGAATGTGGTTTTTCTATGAATAGTGGATGTCAATCTAGAATCAACCAAGTTAAAGGCCAAATGTACATCCAAATAATCAATTTCAACTTGGCTCATGTTGTAGGTAAATTTCACGAAATCAACAGAATTGTTGACAAATTCAATAAATTCTCCAAACTGATCATTCCCACCTTCCCAAATGATAAACAAATCATCCAGGAAGCGGGTATAAAAGCTAATGTGGGGCATAAATCTACTAGTAAAAAGAAATTCCTGCTCCCAATATGCCATTACATAGTTGGCATATACTGGGGCGCACGCCGCCCCCATCGCTACCCCAGTTGTCTGCTTGAAATAACTACCATCAAACTGAATAAAATTATTTGTCAACACGACTTCCATTAAACCCACCAACAAGTTGATTCTATCCTGATCAAATAAACCAGTTTTCAACAGTTGAACCTCCAACCATTCTAATCCTGTTGTTGTAGGGATGACTGAAAACAAGTTTACAACATCAACTGTTGCCATAATGGTGTTATTAGTAAGTTTGACACCATTTAACCTCTCCAAAAAAGACCACGAATCCTTTGAAATGTAATTAAATACCTTTAAACCCTTTTGTAACTCAAAATCAAGAAATTTGCTTATAAAACAGGTTTTACTGTGTTTGCCATCAACAATTGGCCTGAATGCCAAGTTGTTCAAACCCTTGTGGATCTTGGGTACTCCAAATATCCCACTCACCACTGGGTAATCATTAGTCAAATACCTAAATTCATCCTCATTAATATGCCCTTGCCAAAGTAGGTCCTCAATGTACAAGTTAACCTTCCTATAGGCAATGTTTAACTCATTAAGACTAACGTCCTCATAAGTATCCGTTGCCAATAATGCCTTGATACTGTTTACATAATCTACCCTGTCAATCAGCACTAAACCATTCCCTTTATCGGGCTTCATGAATCTTATAGAAGTGTCATTTATCAAACAATCCAATAATTTATGTTCCTCAAAAGTCAAGTTATCGTTAATATCGAAAGCTGTCCTATAACGTGAACTCGTTGCCCACCTGAAGTGCTCCCTAATATCCAGCTCACATATTCTTTCATATGCACTGGTGACAATGTTAACTGGGGGCATATACTTACTTGGTTTTTTCAGGGTCAAACCCACTGGATTTCTATCAGCCCCATCAAACATCAATCTCAAGTTCATTTTCCTTACTAACATTTTTAAATCAACCAGAGTGTTAGTTAAACCCCCCCGAGCTAGAGGGACAAAAGTTAAGCCTTTCGCCAACAAGTCAGCATGCTGCTTGCTAATAATCTTAGTAGAATAATTGTATATTTTAAAGTCATCATAACTGTTAGCTATAATAACAGGACTACTAGGCCCATATTTTAAAGCTGATGTAAGGTTTTTATCTATAACTTGTATCAGGTCATCAATTCCACAATCTGAACTACAATGAGCCAAACTGCTTTGTGCCACATTCTCAATTTCTTGCTCATTTTCACTGTCACTGTTACTATTTTGATGCACACCCACCTCCCCAAAAAAGGTTGGAAAGGTGTGCAAACTGACATCATACAAGGAAGCACAATCGACATCGGTGTCATGCCCAGAGGTGTTGTTATCCAAAAGACTATAACCAACGATATCAAAGGAAATTTCACTGGTAACCAAAGGTTGCTGAATTTCAACACAACATTCTTTAACATCACCCTTATCAGCATTCACTAAAATCGAGCTGGAATCTACAGAAGTTTCTGTTTCGTACATGAATGCACTTCCAACATTCCCCAAAGTTGACCCACGTCCAGCTCTATAATTACAATTAACATATGATGGCCTACAATCCGTATTTGCTCGCCCCATCATGTTTGCATGTGTGCCATCAGAGTGTAAATTAAAATTAAACAGATCAACAAAATCATCCCCATTTGTATCTACATTATTGCTACTATCAGTAATGTCTTGCAAACATTGTGTGACAGAATTATAAGCAAAAACTTCTTTATCATTAATACCCTTGACATTAACACAGGAATGCTTTTGATTTTGATTTAAATGTCCAGACATCACCCCAGTGCCATGATAATCCAAATGTTCACGTGCTTCATCCGAACATGACAAAACAGAAGTAGCAAGCCCCCAAGCACAGTTCCCGTTTGAATTAACAACAGATGTGGCCGTAAACGCCCCACAAGGCTCACAAGCCGAAAATAAACTATTCTCAGCAGCCACTGCCAAGTGCTCGACAAGACTAATGTCCGCACTGTATGATGGCTGAGTATCACCTCCAGCAAGCCGCTCGTTGACGTTAAAAAATGTATTTAGTTCATAGCCATCATTACAACGTGCTACACTAGCAAATGTACCAGGCGAAACTTCACCTGAATTATTAAAATTACAAAATGAGCCAACTGCATTCAGCGCCGATAAACGTCTGCTCATCTTTAACTTTACAGGGGTAATAGAATCAACTAGCTTGTCATAACCAAGAAAGCCAACACTGTTTGGTGAATACGAAAAATGTTCCAAATAGAGGGGCTCACCTGTACGATTGAGTCCACACCCAGGTCTTACGCTTTCTAATGGGCTCGATTGCCCCTGTTGCTTGCGTTGACAGAATTTAATAACTTTGGCTTTGCCCCCTGTCTGTTGTAATCGGTGAACATGTTCTGTTCCTGCCGCTGGTTCTGCCCACGAATCCTCTCTGACCTCCTTGGTTCCGCTTCTAAAGGGAAATCAGCCCGCTCATGCTCATCATTTAAACTTTCACCAATAGGCGCCACCTCCAGGTCCCTGCTGTAATAGTTTTTATTTAAAGGGACTTTACCATAGCAGTTGCCCTCAGACATGGGATATGCTATGTTTCGCCTATACTCATTGCTATCCCTTTCAATCTTTTTAGCTTTTCTTGAAAAGATAGTCTCACATTGATTATTTACTTCTGCCAGCAAATTGTTATAGTTAGTTAAGTAATGATCAAAATTCAAATCAGCAGTAATAGCCTCATTCACTGTTTCCAGTTCACACAACAGTGAGGCTATTTGCTGGTCATTATATTTTATAATAATAGCTAACAGCTCGAGCCCCATTTTATTGTATAAATTGTGAACCTCTTCCAGCATGTGTTTATTGTTGGCAATCCCATTGGGATACTTCCAGGCTCGCAAACCCTTGGGCACAAGACCACAGTCAATATTTTTCTGTAAATACCCATTTTCAATTTGCAGTTTCTTAAGGGTAAATAACTTCTTTTCAAACTCATTTAACCGTTGTGCCATAGGTTTGAAATCATTTCTTTCAACATTTCTTTCAACATTAACCACTGCCCCATTTCGTTGAAAATTAAATTCATTGATTCTCCACTTATTAGCATCAAATTCAGCACCAAAGCTAATACCTTCTGAGTTTTTAGAAGTTGAAGGATTCGTAGACCTCACTCCAGTATTCACCTCAGGAGAACTACGACCCACTCCTACCACAGAGGCAAAATCCCGTTTTCCATTGGTATTGGAACCTGTGGTGTGAGCATTTTTCTCCTTCTGCTGACCTTCAACCAAAGTCTGAATCTGCTTGGAATGCTCAAGTAATTTCTGGTTAATAGCTTCCAGTAAGCCCAAAATGTCTGGTCCTACACCACCACTCTCCATACTACCAAAACACCGAACCAAGAATAGATAAATGCACCAGCAGTTGAACTCCAGGAAGCAACCAGAAAAACCAGGTAAAAGAAAAAACCCCGGATTTTGACCTAGGTTTCGTCTTTAATCCGACTTCATCAATCAAGACCAATGCCCTGTATAGGCATATTGATACCAATAGTGGGCATCATTTCAAGTTTTGTGTGATACAGCAGATTATGGTGGACAAATTTGGAAGGAAACTGGACGTGCACTTAGATATAGCTGAGATGAAATGGCAGTTGTTACTTAATGCACTGGAATTTCCAGGCATTAATGACTGCATTTCTATTATGCCCATCTTAAAATTAAAAAATATATTGGGGTGAACAAGCTCATATTAATATTGGACACACTAAAACACAGTATGTATATGCTTAACAATTGTATAAGTTTGTGTTTCCATGAATATTTTTTGTTTGGAATGCAGCACTTTAGTCCTATATGGTAAATTAATGTATAATTTTTGATTTTAATTTTTAAAAAAAAATTTTTTTAAAAAAGTTTTTATGTTGTTTAAAGTTTGGGGTTGTGCCTTTTATTATGTATGCTGGCCTTTTAATTGATTCCACTATGTTGACGGTGTTAATTAAGTCATTATTCGGTTGACTGGTGACAATGTCATTTTTAAGTGTGTATATAAGGTGTTCTTTTTACTAGTATTAAGTTGTGTTCTGATGAAGTCGGATTAAAGACGAAACCTAGGTCAAAATTCGTGGTTTTTTCTTTTACCTGTTTTTTCTGGTTGCTTCCTGGAGTTCAACTGCTGAGGCATTTATCTATTCTTGGTTCGGTGTTTTGGAAATATACAATCATACCAACAGAAATTATTGATCCTGACAAAACTGTTGCAGAAAGGAAAAGTATTAAATATTGTAGATAGCAGAGTGTTTGTGGAAAATGATTATTCATTGTACACCAGGCAGGAGAGAAGCAAATTTATCCCAGCAATCAGGGAATGTTGAGAGGCAGATGTGAGATTCAAGCTGCTGTATGTAGCTATCTTCAGAGTATTTTTTTTCCTGGAAGATCAATGACAAGCAAATTTATCCCAGCAATCAGGGAATGTCAAAAAGCACTTGTGTGATTCAAGCTGCTGCTGTATCCAGCTGTCTTCAGAATATTTTTCCTGAAGGATCAGTGACATATTTTGATGCAGAACCGGCTAAAGAGGAAATATAAAGTTTACCCAAGAACAAGTGAGCCAGCAAGCAGAAGGGGACTCTGCTTTTCATTTTTCTGACTTCAAATATCATACAGAGACTTTGCCAGTGAACATTTTCCAATGTTCCACAGGAAAATTCTTGAATGACAGAAAAAAAAACACAGGAGTTGAATAGAAAATCAGGAGTTTCTTGGACTTGAACCAGAGCCTGTTGTTGGGGGATGGAGATGATTGTGAAGAAAACCAGCAACCTTGAAATTAGTGAATAAATGGGAGACTATAAAGCATCAATCACATTTGTGAAATATGGCTTTGAAAGAAAAAGTGGCTGAGAAAAAAAATGGACTTTTGTTGACTTTGTTAAACTTGTGGGTGGACTGTAAGCAAATACCCCACTTCATGTCATTAATATTTAGAGGGACACTAAAGGGAAAAAAGTAACTGTAAGTAAACAAGTTTTGTTCTTATTAATATTTGTATAAAACATTTAATGATATAAATGGTATATTGTATTGTAAAGAGGTTTTGTATAGTGTGCAGTCAGGGGTATTTTAAATGTGGGGGGAGTCCTTTCCATGACTGTTGTGTTAATATTAAAGGAAACAAGTGACTTTTTTAGTTATAAGAAATATAAGTTTTAAAGTATAACAAGAAAAGAAAGACTGCACTGAAGCAAGCTTAAGTTAATATAATGCTAAGATTTCTGGCTGCTGGGGTGGGCATGGGGCTGTAAAACTGTACTGATTATATTATGTATAGAATTAAGATAATAATTTTCCTTGTTTTTACAGGGGTGGATGTTTAGTTTAGCTTAAGTAAAAGATGTTAATCAATTTATTTTTGTAAGCAAATAGACTTGAAAAATAAGAGGAAATGATGGAAGCTAATAAAAACACTAAGTGTATTACATCTGCTAAGATATTAGCTTGTGTTTTCAATTATTAAACATTCTCAGTGAGAGAGAAGAAGTCTGCAACTGAAGGCAGTCAACCAAGGGAATTTAGTGCATTCTGTTCTGAGTGAAATTTACAAATATTTCTTCATGCATCTGCAAAGTTGTTAGCTGCTTTTTTCTTATTGATGACTACTTTTACATGGAGATGAGCTGTCTGCAGGTGCAAGCAATTAATCTTGAGAGTTGTGAGCATTCTTTCCTGAGTGAAATGAAAATTTTAATTGAACAACGGCAAATAATTCAGTGAAAAATAAGGTTTGAAATTATAGCAGGTGAATAAAAGATAATATCCTCCCTGGCAGCCTTAATGCTTTTAATAGAACAGTACATAGTTTAGTTTTTTTAAAAGTAGCCAGTATTTTTTTTCTTAGGGTAAAAGTTAATGATCTGATGATGTCAATTTTCATTCTTCCTCAATGCATGGGTTCGGATCTGATACTTGGATCCGACTTGGCCATTATTCTAGCTCATGGCCACCACCAAACTCTCAAGCTCCTTCCCTACCCATAATGCACCACCCCTAACATCCCTCAGATCTTGTTTGCCACTTTAGAGTTCAGACATAGTCGCCTTCAGCTCTTGAGTTTTCTGTGAAAGATAAGTTATTTCTCATTTTTTCTTCATAACTTTAATGAATTACTATTTCTTCAATTTTAATCTGGACTCAAGTTTATTGACTTTTCTCATTTACTTCTAGGAAACATCTCCTTCCCTTTAACTTTTGAACTGCTTTATAATTATTAGTGCAGAAAATCTGAGGTAAAATCCCAAAGCTTTTTTGTCTTTTACCAGCCACTTTTCATCATGACAGTTTGTTTTACAGCTTTATTTTTCTGTTTTTGGTGTCAGTGTTTTACTACTATCAATATTTCTTTTTTATACATTTATTGTAGTTTTTTAAATTCCATTGTTAAAATCTTGGTTATATTGTTTAGGACTGCATTTTTATTGCAAGTTTCTGCAGACAGGAAAGAATAAACTGATGTTAAAGGCTTTACTGCCATCCTCTTTTTTTCTGAATCCATTGCTGGGGCTCACCCCCCCCCCCATACAAAATGTAAAGACTGGTCAAGAGGTCTAGTTTCTCAGCTTCCCTAGTCCCTGCTTCTTCAGAACCAAAAATAAATAACAAAAATTGCATCTGAAGCTATGTCTGATCTGACCATCATTGCATCTGACCACACAGTTCTTCAGAACTTGAACAAAAGAAGAAATACATGAATATTGAAAGGTTTGCTGCTAACTACCTTTTTCTCAGAACATTGCTGAAGTTTGATATTCAAGGACCCTTCAAAAGGTGCAGGTATTCAAATTCTTTGGCTTCATCTTCATTATACACAAAAAAAAAAAAACAGTGAGAGAGAGAGAGAGAAGGAGAGAGAGAGTCTTTAAGAGTTTGGATACAGCCATCTTGGATCTGACATCTCTAAAATCTCCTCCGAATATTAAAATCCTCCTTGGATCTGACAGGTTCAACTCCTATTATAGGATTCTAAGTTTTTTTCAGATCCAACAGACATCATTTTTATTGTAAGACAATAGTTATGAATTCAAAGTCCCATAGGGTCTTTTTTGGATCCTAAGTTCTCCTTGGATCCATCGGGTCTGCTGTTACTTTGGTATTAGATCCTAAGCCTTCAGATCTGACAGACATAAGTTTTATTACAGAGATATGGAATGATTTTGGATCCAAGCTGTCCAAATCCAAAGCATTTCCAGCCTCCTTTGGATCCTAAGCTTTTGGATCTGACAAACAGAAGCTTGATTCCAGAGAAAATAGGAAGTTTTTTGAATCCAAAGCCCCTAGGGTCCTCTTTGGATCCTAATTTCTCCTTGGATCTGACAGGTTTTGGTTGATACTTCTACATCACATCCTAAGTCTTGGATCCAACAGAAACAAGTCGTATTCCAGAGAATTTGAAACATTTCAGATCCAAGCTCTTCCAGTCCAAACCTTTAGAACCTCCTTTGCATCCTAAGTCTTCAGCTCTGACAGATGAAATTTTAACTCCAGAGAAAAACTAGAAAGACTTTGAATCCAAAGCCCTAGTGCTTCTTTGGGCCCTATGTCCTCTTCATATCTGATAGATTTGCTCTTAATTCTTCATTGGATCCTAAGCTTTCAGATCTGACAGACACATTTTATTCCACATAATTTGAAAGATTTTGAATTCAAACTCTTGAGTTGCAAAAACCTTTAGAACCTCTACTTGGATCCGACTGCATCAGTTTCTGTGGTGATTAGTTCCTTTCCTTCCAATTTTCCCTTCCTGATCAATTTTTTTCCGGGATGTGCATAAAATGATGAGAAATTTCTGTGGCTCAGTTCCAAATGGGGTTCATACCAATTCCACCCTCTCATGGATTTGTAAGTGCGTCTGCTGTCTAATTTGCCCCCTTTTCCTACCCGGCAAGTGGTACCCCCTGAGAGGTTCAGAATCAGATAAAAGAAAGGTACTCTTATTTACTGTTTATATATATCTGACCATTTCTTTTTAGATTCCCTCAGATCAGAGTGGGTCTGGAAACCAGATCTAAGAGTTTTTTTTGTTCAGTCCCAACCTTTTACCTTCCTTCCTTGAAAGCTCTGGTTCTGAGTAACAGGGGGGAATTTTTCCCCAGTTATGCCACTTTTCTCTTACATGGTATCCAAGACCTATTTTTGGATCCTACCCACTTGTACCACCTATACAGACGTTCATTCCAAAAGTACCTTTTAAGAGTCTACAAACAGATTTGATTAAAGGACTATCAAATTCTCTTTCTTGAAACAAATCGCTCATCCGGTCTAGTCTCTCTCAGTCTACCCTATGGACACTATCCTATTCATCCATGAGATTTGTCTTGCATACTGCAGAAGGCGTCTCTAGGGCTGCAGGTTCAGCAATTTCCATCAGGAGACATGCCTGAATGAGCCTCAATGATCTTGTGCTGTCTTTCATCTTTCAAGTCATTTTTTGTCAGGGCTACCTTTGACAGTCCTCTTTGGTTTGGCCCCACAAGTAAGGATTTAAAGACCCTATCTGCCATGGGCACCCCTTGTTCTATCTCTTCAACCTTTTTTTTTTCCCAGTAATCAATCAGGAGATCTAAGAAGTCTCAGGGTCCCTTACAGGACACACGTGAAGATAGTTCACTCCGAGGCACAGGAGGGAGTGATAATAGCTGAAAACCCCTCAGTGGAAGAGGACTCCTCCAATTCTGAGAGTCTAAAGATACTTCTTCTGTTAGACCCTGACAGTGGTCCTGAAAGGAGACCTCAGTGCCCTCCTCTGCAGACAGTCAGGAATCTCTTATCTCTATACCACGAAGCATGGCTAATCAAAATGAAGGATGCTTCCTTTGCTGAGATTATATCATTCCCTATTTCCCTTCCACGCCCATTATCCATGAAGCAGCTTAGAGTCATCCAAAAGTTCCCTCTAGACTATAGAATCTGTAACTGAGTCAAGATTCTTCTAGTGCCTAAATAAAATAGGATACTGGTGATCAATTTTACATCTTGGTGTGTTGAACAATTCTGTTCAGCATGCTAAGTCCTAATTAGTCTTGGTTCAGTCCAATTTTTCCCTTCTGAACAGGACATCTGGATGAGAATGATTGACCTTCAGGATTGCTACTATCACATAGAATGAACAGATGATCCAGGATGTAGTTACAATTTAGGCTGAGTGCCAGTCATTACCAGTTCAGAGTCCAGCCTTTTGGCCTACCCACAGACCCCAGGGTGTTCACCAAATATATTGCCGTACTGGCATCTCAGTTACCTTTGCAAGGATCCCGTGCATTTCCATTTTGGGATGACAGGCTCATTTCTGCTCCAACTAAGCTTTTACTGGTGCAAATTTGAGATTAAGTGTGATAGGCATGTCCACAATTTGGGATATACATCAATAACAAGGCACAATAGTAACCGACCTACATGTTAGAGTTTATAGGAACAATTTTTCAACACAGTGTCTATCCTAGCATCTGTACCCCTTTACAGAGTATAAACAGTAGTTCAGAAAAGATTTGGTAGTACCAAAATATCATCAGGATTGAATCAGCAAGTTCTGGGGTCAATGTCAATGGCAGTAGTTCTACTTCCTCACCAAGAATAGATGCTATGAACACAATGATAAACTGTCTCTTAAGCTATGTCAATAAAGATAGCAGTAACTTAGTTAAGCAAAGGTTAACGACACCACATACACAAATGCCGTAGATATAGTCAACCTGCTGGCAGACAAGTTCAGTGAAAACTTCACCCCTCTGTCCCTCCCATCAGTAAATCAGGACATCCCCAGCACTTGTCCCCTCCCCTTATCTCTAGGCAGCAAGTCATCATTGCACTCCCAAAGGCAAAAAATGCATTTTACATGAACTCAGGCAGGAACTTGCAGCACCATTAGGTACCCTATTCAGCCAAAGCCTGAGTACTGGCTTTGTCTCAGCTGAGTGGAGGACAGCCACTGTCATCCCTTTGCACATAGGTGGAGTGTCCACCAATCCAGGAAATTATAGAACCATCAGCCTAACTAGCCTGATCTGCAAGGCCATGGAGCAGATTATCATGGACCTCATTAACAAGGACATTGGAAACCTCCAAACACTCGATCCCACACAGTTTGGTTTTATCAAAGGGAGGTCATGCCTGTTAAATTTGGTTGGCTTCTTTGAGCCAGTCACCAAAGCCATGGACGAGGGGAAGATGGTGCACACCGCCTACCTTGACCTGGCCAAGGCTTTTGATACTCTTCCTCACTCAGGTATAATAGATAAACTCTCTCAACTAGGCATCAATCCATATGTTACCAGATGGGTAGCAAACTGGCTCATTGATTGAACCCACCTAGCCAAAACAGGGGAAGCCACCTCAAGCAGTAGACCCATAATGAGAGGTGTACCCCAGGGATCGGTCTTGGGGTCTCTGTTGTTTGGAATATACTTTTCTGAGGTGCAGGTCAAAACCAGTGGGCTATGGCTGACCAAGTCTGCAGATGACTGCAAGCTGGGTGCTGTCATCAATTCCCCTAGTGATGTGGACATCCTCCAAGTCTCACTCAAACAAATCACTGGTGCCAGAAACATGGCCTCAAACTGAATTCCAAAATTGCATCATCATCCCCTTTGGGGAGAGTGACATCCCCACAAATTATCGCATTAATAACAATGTCCTAAGCATGCAATCAGTTGTGAGGGACTTGGGCACCCAGGTTGATAGAAAACTGACTTTTGACCACCATATTGCTTCCATTGTATGGAAAGTTTTCTACATGGCCCACCTTGTTAGTAAAGGCATCTCATCCAGGGACAAGGATGTCATAACATCTCTGTATACTTCCATTATAAGACCCATTATTGAGTACAATGCCCCTTTCCGCATGTACATCCAAAGCACATGCAGATATTGGAGAGACCACAGAGGTTCCTCACCAGGAGAATCCAGGACCTCAAACAGCTACCCTACACAGATAGGCTAAAGGCCCTGTCTCTCTACTCAGTCTCATACAGACTCCTCAGAGGTGACCCCTGTCTGGCATTCAAGGCAATCTCAAACCTCACCTTGATGAGGCTGCTGCATATCCGCAAGTCACGCTCCACTCGAGTAACCCACATACGCAACCTCAACCTGGTCTGTGACATTGATAGGACTTGTTGGTGGGACAGATTTGTGTCCCAAAGACTCCCACTTCTATGGAATAGACTCCATCTCCACATCAATCAGAGTAACTCATTAACCCTTTTTAAGCACAACCTAGATAACTGGATGGGGAACAGAAAATTCACCCCTGGGATTCCACCTGTGTCCCTGCTGGACAGGGGCATCAGGTGCTGACTTGTCGGAACATGGGCTAAATTCTTGGCTAGGCTTTAAGGCCCTCACGGCCAATAGCCTAGTAACTTCCTATGATCCTATGAACCTATTATCTTTCCAGGTAGATGCAGTTAAAACAACTGTGCTAACCCGTCATTTCTTCTTTCTCTGCCCAAGACCACAGTGACCATGGATATTTCTCAGATTGAATGGAGTGGACAATTCCTGGGGAATACAGTCTAGGGCATTTGGTCCTCTGAGGAAACCAACTTACATATGCTGAAGGTGTGGTAATGGGTGATTTTCTTCCAACTTCTTTGTAATTGTAGCCCATTTTCCAAGGAAGTTCACCATGATAGCTGTCAACTTGAGCAGGTTCATTTTATTTCCTCATGGCTTGTGTCTCAGCAACTAAGTGACGGACATGACTTATTTATTTATTTGTTTATTTGTTTGTTTATTCATTCACTTATCATAAGGACAATTTTTTCATTCTGTGCCAAGGAGTACAGACTTGAGGCAAATGAAATTGCATATTTAAATGGAAGAAACAGTTTATGCAAACTAAACATGTACAACAACAAGGTGGAAGAGTATAAAATATGACAGGCACTTACAATGCATCTTAATGAAGATTACTTCAGAAAACAGCCACGTTGAAGAACAAGCCATCCTCAATGTATCTTATTGACCATGACTAAGATGCTTCCCCTTCCTTTCACCTCTTTTTTTTCTGTACTCACCTTCAGTGTTAGATCTGTCTACAGAACTTCTATCTCACCTGACAGACATGATTTATCGGCACACCTGTAGCTTAAAACTGACTGCATGATTTTTCACATTATATTGATACCCAGGCAACCCATGCTTTCTTTTTCGCCCATCTGTTACATTCTGTTATCTTTCCATAACAACCCTATACAAGGAATATCTACAGAAATTTATGGAGAAGAGATTTTCATTGAGTAGAGCAGTATCAGGTAGAAACTTTCACAGCTCTGATACATTCTGTTTGAATTTCTAGCCAGTTTATTTTAAGAGAGTAGTAGTTTATTGAATGTCTAACTTCTACTGACAACCTCTCTCGAATTTTTATGTAGATTTTCAGAATTCTTCTCTGGCTTCCTCTAAACTTTGCAAAGGATTTTTTAATGGGTTTCTTCTACTTAGACCTCCTTACAAAGATCCCATACCACCAAGGGATATGCAGTTGGTATGGCGAACTTTGACACAGTCTTCTTTTCAAACGACAGACAAATGTAATATAAAATTCTTTACTTGGAAGTCTATCCTTTTAGTTACATTTACTTCCATTAGATAATGTCAGAACTTCAAGCATTAATTATATTGTAAGCCCCCATCTTGTTTTTTACACATGGATAGGGACACTTCACATACTGATGCTTCTTCCCTACTGAGGGCAATGTCAGAATCCAGCATTAACCAACCAAATTACCCTGTGATTATTTTTTTCCCAGACTTTCCAAATAAAGGAGAGTATATGCTGCTCTTACTAGATGTTTATAGATAATGGCATTTTTACCTGCACAGAACTAGCAACTTAGGAAGACAGGTCAATTATTGGCTTCCTTGACAAATCACAAAATGAGCAAATTAGTCGCAAACATAACTATAACCAAGTGGTGGACAGATTATATTTTGTTTGTCTCTACTAAATTGAATTTCCCCCTAACAAATCAATGCAGGCTCTTTCAACTAAACCTATGATCACTTCTACTATATTCCAGTCTAGACTATGCATGGAATATAGTTATGGGACAATTACTTGGTCAAATCTTAATACCTTTATCATTCATTAGAAATTGGAGCCAGTCTCAAGAGAAAGAGAGACCTTTGCCTCAATGGTACTAAGGAATATCTTTCATTAAAATCCGCCCAGGAATTTAGATAGCTGGGAACTCTGTCCCATATGCTGAGGAAGAATGAAAATTTACATCAGATAAAGAAGTTATGTACTTACCATAACAGTCCATCTGTGTTGTCCATTTTTATTTTTCCTTAACTCCCTACCCTCCACCCCCTCCATTTATCACAAGAGAATTCCGGAGGAATTAAATTCTTGGGGTGCTACATGTCTCATGTGTTGAACCGTAATTATGACAATCCTTTATGGTCTTCACGTCAAGCTGCAAACAAAATCTGAGGATTGTTAGGGGTGGTATATTATGAGTAGGGAAGGAACTTGAGAGTTTGTTGGTTGCCACAAGCTAGAGTAACGGCTGAGTCAGATCTGAGTATTGGATCTGGACCCATACATTGAGGAAGAATGAAAATGGACAACACAGATGAAATGTTATGGTAAGTACATAACTTATTTTTTTTTGGAAAGCATAGAGAATGTGTTTCACATCTGGAAGGGGACTAGAGATAGGAAAATAAAAGACAGCAATCAGTGTGAGAACACATGCTGTAACATGCGTCTTAGAATGGATAATCTTAATTTTAGATTAGGTTATGTCTGTGGGTACAGCTGTTGATTTGTGGCAACTGTTACAACCTGGAGGGTTAAACTTCATTTGTTGAAAATATAAATAATTTTGTTTGTTTGTTCTAAGTTAATAGGGGAAGGGGTATTTTAAAACATTTGTTTTTTTTTTTTTTTTTTTTTTAGGGTTTTCATTAAAGGAAAAAAATCTTGACAAATGTGCCATGGGGTCAAATGGAGATGAGAAGAAACAACTGTATAAAAGATAAGCCTTCCAAATATTAATGCACACATGTAAGATAAAAGTTGGAAATACACATTCAAAAACTGTCATGTATAATAAATGTGAACAAAAGTTTTTAATCATAATGGCTACTCTATCCATAGTATCCTGAAATGTAAATGGCCTTATAGATATACACAAAAAGGAAAGAGTATTGAATTGTATTAAGAAATGTAGCGTTTAAATAACAATGATACATGAGAAACATTTGGAAAGAAATAAGTATGTGAATTTAACAAAGAAAGGATTTGAGGATGGATATTCAGTAGAACATCAGGGGCAGGATTAATGATACTGATTCTTAGAAGGGTGTCAGTAATGATAGAAGAAGAAAAAAACAATAATGGTTGACTTGTGGTAGTAAGGAGCTATTGGCAAGGGAGGAGGATTACACTGGCATGTATTTATATTCCAACAAAAACTGGTATTATGGGGCTTAAGAAAATTTTGGAAAAATATATTATGGGGCTTAAGAAAATTTTGGAAAAAAATAATCAGCTTTCAGGAGGGAATATTACTTGTAGGTGGAGACTGGAACTAGTTTTGCAATAGTAGGGATGTATCAGGGGGACCAAGAAGGAAAAAGAGTTTACATTTCTGATAAAGTTATACAAATGTTTGGTATGGAAGATGCAAATTCAGTCATAGGAACTTAACAGAAAATTGAAATATTATGTCTCAAGGTACAATAACTTATATTTTACAAGAACATATAAATTTAACTGAAAGTTTTGACACACATCTAATAACTTATTTCAGGTCATGCACCAATACAAACTAAGATAAAAATGAGCGTTAATTAAGTTAAAAATGAGACACTGGCACTTTCCCACTTACCTGTTAAAAAGAGAGACGTGTTAAGGAATGGGAAGTGGAAATTTCTTTAGAAGGGATAGCTAGTAAATGGGATAGCATGAAAATGGAGTTTAAAAAAGGTTAGAAATGAAAGAGAAAGATATATGGATAAGACATAATATGAATTACTTGCAGTAGCTGACAAAGCTCAAAGTATTGTAGAATAAGAGGAATCTCACAGAACAAAAACAGGGACATTTGCAGAGTTTTAAAGAGAAAATAAGGGAGTATTCGGATAATATGCACAAGTTTAGAAAGACTTCTGTTAAGCAACTATTTTTTTATAAAATTTATAAAGCACAAAAACTTTTAGCACAATGGCTTAAGCAACACAAAGTCGAAAGGGTTGTCACCAAACTTAGGGAGCCTATGCTAAGGAAAATAACCCAAGATCCTACCTTAGAGATATTTTGAAAATTAAAAAAAATGATAAAGAAGGAGAATGTGGAAACCAAGTAAGAGAACAAATGGAAATATTTATGGAAGACTTAATTATGACAGGGTTAAAGGAAGATAAGACAGGAGGTGATGAAATTAAAATGGCGATATATTAATCAATCTGCAGAAGTCTGTAGGAAAAGATGGTATTCCTGTAAAGGTTTGGAAATTAGAAGGCAAGACAGTGATAAAGATCTGGAAGATCTTGTTTAATATTATTTGAGAAGGAGGGGAGGCACCAGCTTCTTGAAAGAAAGCAGGGGTGGCTGTATTACCAAAACAGGATAAAGACCAGTCAGACCCTGCCTCATATAGGCCATTTCAACTTTAAACCATGATTATAAAGTAAGAAGAAATAAAAAAGGTACAGCCTCCTGCCAGGTAAACGCTCCTATTCAAAAAGCAAATATAAAAATCCAACAGGTGTAGAAAGGAGCGACGCTGATCTCTTTGGTACAAAAAACAAAAACTGTGTTGTAACAGAGTATTCAAATCCCAAACAAAAGTAGTAATCCAGTAATGTCTAAGCAAGTGAACCACAACCACTGGTGACTTAAAATCTTTATTCCATCAGATCTTCCTTTCTACACCTGTTGGATTTGCATGATTATAAAGTGTTTATGTCTATACTAGCTGAACAAATGGCAAGGGTGTTCCAAAAATTGATAGACATGGATCATTGTGGTTTTGTGGAGGGCAGGCAAACATTCGATAACATCAATAGAACAATGGTGACTCAGAGGGAAACAGAATTTAAGAAAATACAGTTGGTGGTGGTGGTGGGTCTTGATGCAGAGAAAGCATTTGATAGAGTAAGATGGGACTTTGTGAGTAGGGCAATGGAAGCATTTGCATTCCCTGATACAATAATAAGATTAATTAGGAGTATATATGAGGGATCAAAGGCAAAAAATAAAGTGAGAGGGTCCATTTCTGATAAGTTCTATCTGAACAGAGGAACCAAGCAGGGTGTCCTCTTTTCCCTTTGTTATTTGTTTTATATTTAGAGCCGTTGACAAAGTAAATAAGGGATTCAGAAATTCAAGGATATAATTAGTATGGGAATCAAGAAAAGTTTACTTTATTTGCAGACAATATTATTTTGTACCTGATAAAACCATTAAAGGATATCTCAGTGCTGTGGAGTATTTTGAGACTGCTTCAATTTTTTTTTCTGGATAGAAAACTAATAAAGATAAAACAAAGGCTATAGCCATAAATTATATACCCACTCATGACTTGGTTCAGCAATATCCATATTTATGGGGACATGATAAGATGAAGTATTTAGAAGTATGGGTTAAAATGCTTCTGTTATGGCACCTGAGGATATAGGGGGAGAGACTAAACAAAAGATAATATAAAAACTGAGAAACTGGAAGCTCTTGTTTGTGGATATGGATAGTAAGATACAAGCAGTGAATGTTTTTAGTCCCATTAGATTTATAAACATGTGAGGAGAAGTTGTGGACAATAATTTAAAAGGAGTTGAAGAAATGTATCTGGGTGGAAAAGAGGGCAAGAGTTAAGTGGGGTTACTTGAGTCTTCCGGTAGAACAAGGTGGTTTAGGATTATCTGACTTGAAAAGATATGTCAGAGCTACACAGTTATAGAAGGCTCACGTACATACACACAGAAAGTTATAATTCTTGGTGGAAAGGGATGATGAAATGGGGTTAATACAAGAAATAAAGAGAAAGTGGGATTTTAGATGCAGATCCTTAAGGAAAATAACAACAGCCACACAGTATATTACATTCATAAAGTAACAAAAAGTATTCTATGATCTAAGCCAGCATGGGAAAGGAGAAAGGAAATCTTGCCTATAGGGATGACTGCAATTAGGGCTACAGAGAATAGGAAAGAGGGGAGTGGAATTTACTGGGGAAAACTGGCAAAAGAACCAATTTATTGGGAACAAATAACTGAAAAGGAAAAGTTAACAGAATGGGATGAGATGAAGAAGACATTTGGACTGCAGGCTTGAAACTGCCTTCCCTTCCAGGGATTGATATCAGAGTATAGGCAAAGAGAAAGGGATAAGGGAAGCCTAAGTGAAAGACCTGCTCTGGTAGAGGTTTTAGCTGAATCTAGAACAGAAGTTGCTGTTAAAAAATGGATAATTAAAACGACATATAAAATATTGCATGATATCTATAGGAATCAATCAGAGGAGGTTAGAAAAGATTTGGATGAGAGACTGGATAAACAATTTAGAAGTGAATAATGGAAGGACATATGTCTTAAATTCTGCGTCCCTGTGGACCATCATTATTTTATTTAGTTTGTCAAATGTTTGCCTTCCCTTCACAAAACCAGATTGATCCATATCTATCAACACCTTTGCCATTCTTTACGTTTTTATAGATATAAAGACTTTGTTTTAAAACTGAAATTGGCCTATATGAGGTGGGGTCTGATGGGTCTTTACTCTCTTTAGGTATTACAGCCACCACAGCTTTATTCTAGGATATTGGTGCTTCCCCGCTTTTTAAAATATTGTTAAACAAAACCTTTGAGATATTTTATACTTTCTTTCCTCTTAACTTCCAGACTTCCACATAATATCATCTATTCCTGGAGACATTCCTCTACATTGATTATACATCACCATTTGTATCTCATCTCCTCCTATCTTAACTGTTAATTGTTGAGCTTCATCTGCCTCTAACCTTGACATACTTAAGTCTTCCATAAATATTTCCATTTGTGCTCTTTCTTAATTTCTACATTAGTTTCCTTTATACAAATTTTCATACAATTTATGAATTTTCTCTAATACCCCTACAGGATCTCTGGTTATTTTTTTTTCTTATATTCCCCTTAAATTTGACAACAACCCTTTCTGTTATTCAAGTCATTCTACTCTGAAGTTATTATCAAAACAAAAACAGTTGCTTAACATCAATCGTTTCTAAACTCATGCATATTATCCAGATAGTCCTTTGTTTTCTCTTTGGCACTCTGCAGTTGTACCTCTTTTTGTTCTGTGATATTCCTCTTTTTTCTTTAAATACCTTTATTAAATTATCACTTAAAACATAAACAATCATACATTAACAAAAAAGAAAGCAAACCATTTTAACATTTTCCATTTAAAACAATATACATCATATATATTTTCTTTGTTGCTATCATCAGCCTAATATTACAAAAAAAAATGTTGAATTCTTGCCTCCCCTTAAACCTCACTCCTCCTCCTGAAATTATAATGCATGTATTGTTCCTATGATTTCCATTTGTTTCTATGTCATTTGCTCCTTCCCTTTTCTAAAAATCCCTGTTCTAGTTCTTTTATCTCTTATAATATATTATAATATGCAATACATCAAGTTGATGTATACTTTAATTTCAATTTTCTATTAATAATTCTTTTTGGAAGCCAACAGAATTACACTTAATAAGCATTACTATGTCTAGACAATATAGATCCTGTATCCCAGCTCAAAATATTAATTTCCTTACTTACAGCCATTTGATCACCCAATATTTCTGATTGAGTACTCTGTAGGTAATTTTTAAAATCTGTCAAATTATTACACTTCCAAAACATACGCCCCCAGTTACCTCTTGCTTCTCCATCACGTTTCCAACATTTGCTATCTACCTGAGGAAAAATTCTTTGAAGTCTGTATGGGGTATAAAAATACCTAATCAAACAGTTCCCAGCAAAGATCCTAAACCTTCTGGACTTATTTATTATATTTATTTATTGCATTTGTTTACCGGGAAAGTCCACTGGGCCTAGGTGAGCCCATTTTCAGTGGAGGCCCGGGGAGAAGAGCTCCACATAAAATCCACATTACAGAAATACAAATATCAAAAATACAAATATCAAAAATGTAGCACTATTTACAGTTTTTTAGCAATTCCATTGCAGTTTTATGGTAGTCTATCAATGATATTAACGTGTACTTTTGGTCATATAGATGCCATAGACATTACTGGTTGGGAGGCAGAAAAAACAGTAACATCGTATATAATTATTTACATGCATTTAAATCTGTGTAGGCAGTGTAGTAACAGTCATAGGTATGGCTGCAGACCTGCTAAGAGTGCATACCTGTAGCCCCAGAGAGTGGTTTGTCTAGGTAGTGTAGTAAGAGTCATAGGTATGGCTGCAGACCTGCTAAGAGTGCATACCTGTAACCTCAGAGAGTGAGAGCAGTGAGAAGAGAAGAACAGTTATTTTTGGCATCGGCATAACCAGCAGGTAGATAGGTGTTGTTTAAGGGATTTTTTTAAAGAGAGCAGGGTATGAGATGGAGGCTATTGAGGTTGGGAGGTTATTCCAAAGTTTGGAGGTAGTGAAGGAGTAAAGCATTCGGCCAGCTGGAAGTTGAGGTTTATTGACTTCAAGTAGAATTTTGTTTTTAGATCTAAGGTGTCTGTTTGGATGGTACAGATTTAATATAGAGGAGAGAGCTGGACAAGCTGTTGGTTTATATATTATTTTATGTGCAGTAATTAAGTGGAGGTAGTTGAGATAGAGTGGAAGTTCAAGCCAGTTTAGTTGTTGCAGTGAGGAACAATGGTATGATGAGGATCTAGCATTTGTTGCAAATCTAGCAATTTTATTGTAGCATATGTCGTTTGCTTTTAGTGAAGAGTGTATATTAGTGAGGATGGGGGCACCATATAGGAGGGATGGAAGTAGGAAGGCAGAGGCTAGTGTTCTTTTGGCGTTGTTATTTAGGTAATAGCTATGTCTGTAGAAGGTACCTAGTTTCTGGTGTGTCTTTTTGATGTTATTGAGTATGTGGGGTTCAAAAGTTAGGGTTTCATCGATAGTGACTCCTAAAAGTTTAGTACTGGGGACAACTTCTATGGAGGTATTATTTTGGGAGAGGATAGAGAATTCAGCCCTGTTCAGGGGTGTTGTTTTTTTGGGAGTGAATAGAATCAGCTTGGTCTTGTTTGGGTTGAGAGCGAGATGATTATTTGACATCCATTTTTCGGTGGATGTGAAGGCATTTTGGGTTAGTAGTTGAAGCTCAGAAGGGGTTTTTGCAGTGCAGATAATTGTTGAGTCATCTGCATATTGTATTACGTTAGCCTGTATTAGTGACTCCTGGAAATTGTTATGAATAAGTTGAATAGTAGGGGGCCCAATATTGAGTCTTGTGGACACCTGTGGAGATTTCTAAGAAGGTGAAAGAGGATTGCTGCCATTTGGTTGATTGGTATCTGACAGAAAGGTAGCTAGAGAACCAATTCAGGGTTGGGGGTGAGACACCTAGGTTATTAAGTTTTGAGAGTAAAATGGGGTGAGAAATTGTATCAAATGCATTTGAAAGCTCGAGGAAGAGTGAAGAGACGATCAGACCTGAATCCCGTGCTCGATTTATTGTATCCATAAAGGAGATGAGGGCTGTATTTGTGCTATGGCCTGGTCTAAAGCCATGTTGTGTAGGACTGAGTAGTTGGGTGTTGATTAAGTGTTTGATTAGTTGGGTGTGGACACATTTTTCAAGTATTTTAGAGATGAGGGAGAGAATGGCTATTGGCCGGAAGTTTGAGATGTTGGAATTTTTGCCACCTTTGTGCAGGGGCAGAATATAAGCTTTTTTCCAGATATTGGGTACGTAATACTCTTGGATTGATCTATTGATTAGTATACTAATGGGGTACGCTATGGAATCAGCAGCTATTTTTAGGAATTCAGCAGGTAGGTTGTCAGGAGCACAGGAGCAGGGTTTGAGTTTATGAAGCAGCTTCTTTATGGTGCTTGTGGGTATGGGACTGAAAGAAAAAGATGGTGGTGGGGATGGTTTAGAATAAGTAGTATATTGGTCTGGTGAGTTTAGGTTTGAAGAGGGGAAAGTAGTGGTCAGCTTCGCAATGGTGACAATAAAATATGTATTGAAACAAGAGGCTATATCTGAGGGGGTTTTATCAGGGTATGGGCAGGGACTGGAGTTAGACCTTGGGTGAATAAGGGAATTTATTGTTCCCCAGAATGTTTGTGGGTTTAGTCTATGCTGGTTTTGTAGCTTATGGTAAAAGTCTTTTTTATCTTTAATAACATGCCTTTTGTCTTGATTACGTAGTTGTTTGTATTGTTCCAGGTCAGCTGGGTTTTTGCGTTTTTGCCATGTTCTCCAAACTTTATCTCTAGAGGACATGATTTGCTTTGTGGGTTTTTGTAAGCCAAGTTGTGTGGTTAGGCTTGACTCTATTTATTCTGGATGGTGCTACCTCATCTAGGATTTTGAGAAATGTTGAACTGAATAATTCAACTGCTTCATGTAGGGGAATGTTATGTAATGGAGTCCATTTAGTATGATATAAGATTTCAATTAGAGGTTCTGGAGAGAAATTGGACAGGTCTCTTAATAGTTTTAAGTGATGATTACTGGTTGTTGTAGTAGTTTTGCAGATGGTGAAGGCTGGTAGGTTGTCACTGATAGTGTTTGGTAAAGTTCCAAAAGTGGAGATTTTATTTGGGTCAGACACAAGGATCCAATCTAAGGTTGAGCCTTGTTTCATTTGATTGTTGGGCCTGGTTATATCAGAAATTAGTTGGGTGTAGTTGTATAGGTTGATATTTGTTTGGAGAGTTTGACTGGTGATATTTGACCAATTTATATTTACATCCCCTAGTATGATAGTTTCATTTTGAATATGTTTGGATGACCAAGCTAGAATCTCTTCTAGAATGGGAATGTTATTGGCTGGGGGAATGTATAAAACTATGATGCATAGGGTTTTGTGGTTATTTAGTTTGAATATTGTAACTAAGAGTTCAGCAGGGGAGAAACGTAGAATGGGTTTTGTGTAGGGAACTATGGTATAGCTACTTGGGTATATTAAGTCAATGCCCCCTGCCCTTTTGTGTGTGATCTGTCGTTTCTAAGGCATGAATAGTTGGGGGATAGGAATTCTGTATTATTTATGCATGGCTTCAGCCATGTCTCTGTCATAGCTGTGAAATCAGGTCTGTTTAGGTGTAACCAACCATGCATGGAAGAGGGGATTTTTGTTTCTAATGCTTTGTATATTAATGGTAGTAAAGTTTAGAGATTTTGTGGGATTTGAATGGTTTTGCATTTTGGAAGGCGGCCCTGGGTTTGGGTGTATGTCCCCACATTTTATTAAGTTAGAAAGGGTGTTTTGAGTGGAGTGGTGTGGCTGTCTTTTGGTTTTCTGGCAGTAATAATGTTTGGGACAGTTATAGTAGACTTTGTGTTGCTGGAGGATGTTTACTTTGGCTAGTAGAAATGTGTCTGTAGAAAATATGGTTGAGCCTGTTGAGGAATAACTAGGAAGAGTTTGTGTGTAAGTAGAAGTTGAGTGTGTAAGTTTAAGAGGTATGTGATTTGTGTCATGCAATGTTAGATGGAGGAGTAGATAGAGATGAAAGGATATAGTTAGAATTATTGTAATAGTGTGGAGAGGCATAATGGTAGAGTGGGAAAATAAAAGAGATAGGGAGAAAATTTGTAGTAAAGAAAGAGGAGTAGAGAAAAAGAGGAGGGGTGAAATTTTAGTAGGAGGTGTATAGCTGTTTATGATGTATATAACTGAAGGAGAGTAGATGTAGGGATTAGTTAAAGGAGGTAAAGATAGATAAAGAATTAGTAAAGTGGCATGTAGCTATGCAATATGCTTATGTTTATGGAGGAGTAAGTATGATAAGGAGAAAAAGTGGTGGAGGGGAAAAGTTTTAAATACTTGATTGCTATTGGACAGGAGCAGGTGAGGAGAAAAAGTATAGGTATGTGTGGGAGGAGTGGAATGGGATGGTAGAGGATTGTGGGAGATAGGAGGTGTTTATGAAGGGAATTGGTTAATAGGGGAAATGTATTGTTTGAGGTTTGGGAATTGTGAATAAAAGCCTATTGGAAGAGGAGGTAAAGGGTAGAGCTAATGTTAAGTATAAATGAAATGATAATGGGGTGGGTGGGAATGGGGGTAAGGTAGGGGAGCGGAGTGAGCCCGAGCAAAGTGAGGGCGAATGAAGCAGGGCTGCACTGACAAAGGTAAACAAATCCTGTACTACATAAACAATCTAAACTAACTGTAAAATAGAGGTAGGTTTCTTTAGCAGGACAGAAAGCATGGTTATTTCCAGATTTGGAGAGCTTGGTTATCTGAAGTAATTAAACTAAGAGCTAAGTAGACTGTGGGTAAAAAGAGAGAAATTTCTTAATATTAAGATTAAGCTGTGAGTTTAGAAATGGGGAGGACTGGCAGTGGGCAATCCGGTAAGCTGTGCTTGCTACTAGGTTTGCTAATGCCGCAGTTACAGTACAGAAATTAGTTAAAGCAACCATTAAAGTCTAGGTTAGACAAAAGGTTCCTGAGGTACATACACTTGTTTGAGAAAGAAAATCAGGAAGATGGAGCTTGAGCAAACAAATCGCGTAGGTGCACTTTTATTTTCACTTAGGTTAAGTGAGGTTGAGCCTTCTGAGTTGGGACACCCTATGAGATGAGAGGGAAAACTTGTTTGAGAAACAAATCAGGAAGATGGAGCTTAAGCAAACAAATCACGTAGGTGCACTTTTATTTTCACTCAGGTTAAGTGAGGTTGAGCCTTCTGAGTTGGGACACCCGATGGGATGAGAGGGAAAACTGTACTCCAGTCCAGGATTTTGGATGTTACAGACAAGGACATCTGTCCCTGTTTCTGCAGTGCTCAAATTGTCCATGGCATTCTTCAGCTGTCTCTCCATCCTGAAATTCACTAGCAATCTTCTCAATGTTGGCTGTGAAGCTCATTGCTCCAATTTTACAAAGCCCCAAATCTGTTACTTAATGTGACCTTTGGAAGTAAACATCAGGCTCTCAACATCCCAATACAGTCATGATTTCCCAATTTAACATTATAATTCATTGCTCTTCCCATTTTTCCAAGTGCCAGGCTTTTGTTCTGATTTCTTATTCAAATCTGCAAGTCCACTGACTGCCATACTTTTCACTCTGTCAGTCTGCTGGGTTTTTATAAGTTCAGATTCTGGAAAAAGTAGTAGTATCAGACTCTCAAAGATTGTTGAACAGCAAGTGTCAGGAGTTAGTGTTGATGCACTCTAACGGTAATGTATTTCAGGTAAATGGCTTACTAAGTTTTCCTGATGAAAAAGGAAGCAAACATCTTGGAGCACATCTCTTTCTCCTTCAACTAGTCTCTGTAACAGCTAGCCAGCTTCTTTAGCTCGTTGTTTATGTCTGGATTAAATGGTTGTTCCCTCTGTGCTCTAATAAGGTAATCACGTGCCTTCTCATATTCTATAAGTGCAAAGCAAACCTGCCTACATCTGTAAATTGCTTTAGGGTTCCTTTCATCAATTCCTAGAGCTCTTTCTCCATAAACCAAAGCATAGGTTGGGTGGTCTAGCTTGAAGTAAGTTAATGACAGATTGAGAAAAACAAGTAGTCTGGCAGAATCTACTCTTTCTTTTTCTTTGCCACTGTAATACTTCTGATCTAAAATGAAGCATGCCTTTGGCATCATAATACTGCTTCTGTCGAAAAAGATGATTTCCAAACTCACGTTCTGTATCTGCTGCCTTAAGAATTTTATCTAGAGGAAAAGCTTCACGTTCTACCTTCTCCAATCTTCATCAGTCTTCTGGCATTCCTGGAGCAATTTGTTCCAAATGGTTTGTCTGAATATTCTAGATACGCAGAGTAATTAACATAACAGGTTGCTCCGGCAAATTTCCTCCTCTGTGGGCCCCTAAATACTGTTCTAATCTCAGACTAACCCTATTTGTCACACCATTGACTGGCATGTTATAATACCAAAAAATAAAATTAAGGAAAAAAAGTAGAACAGTATACAAACCCAAATGAAAAATAAAGCTTAACATATTAAACGTGTTTCAACCCAACTTCCCCCGTGAAATCCAACTTGGTTGCATACTTGGGAGCCATATATATGTCTTCCCATTTTTTGCTTTTAAATTGCTTTTCCAGTCTCTTCCCAATCTTTTCTAACCTCCTCTGATTGATTCTTATAGTTATCATGCAATGCTTTATATGCCTCACTAATTATCCCTTTTTAACAGCTGCTTCTGTTCTAGATTCAGCTAAAAACTCTGCCAGAGTAGGTCTTTCTCTTAAAATCCCCCTATCCCTTTCTCTTTGCCTGTACTCTGAGATCAAGCCCTGGAAGGGGAAGATAGTCTCTAACCTGCAATTCAAATGTCTTCTTGGCCTTATCCCACTTTATTACATTTCCTAAGTAAGTTATTTGTTCCCAATATCTTGTTCCTTTGCCAGGTTTCTCCAGTAAATTCCAAACCCGCCTTGCCTATTTTCCATTCTTGTATTGTCTTAGTTCTTAGAATACTTTCTGCTACTTTATGAATATAATATTCTGTATGGCTGTTATTATTCTCCTTAACGATCTGCATCCAAAATCTCACTCTCTCTCTCTCTATTTCTTGAACCCCCCCCCCCTTGCTTTTATCATCATCCCTTTACACTTTGAATTATAACCTTGTGCTTGTGTATCTGAGCCTTAACTGTGTAGCTCAAAAATATCCCTTCAAGTTAGGTAAATCTAATCAACCTTGTTCTATTGGAAGTATCAGCTTATCCCACTTAACTCTTGCCCTCTTTCCCTTCCAGATAAATTCCTTCAATTATTTATTAATTATTGCTCACAACTTCTCATCAGGTTGATAAAAGTATGCCTGATCCATATACAAGACTAAAGGTACTAAAAACATTTCCACTGCTTGTATCTTGCTATTTATATTTATAAATAAGCGTTTCCAGTTTCTCTGTTTTGTATTGTATTTGTTTAGTCTCTTCCCATCTATTCTTAGCTGCCATAACAGAAGAGTTTTTAATCCATACTCTTAAATACTTCATCTTATCATGTTGCCATAAATATGGGTATTGCTGAACGAATTTGTGTGTGGGTATATAACTTACGGATGTAGCCTTTATTTTATCTTCATTCATTTTATATCCCAAAAAGACTTGAAATTGTCTCAAACTGTTCTACAGCACTGAGATGTCCTTTTCTGGATTCATCAGGTACAAAATAATATCATCTGCAAATAAAGCCAACTTTTCTTGATTGCCATACCAGTTATATTCTTGTATTTCTGAGTTCCTTATTTTCTTTGCCAATGACTCTAAATAAAAAGCAAATAACAAAGGGGAAAGGGGACACCCATGCCTAGTTCCTCTGTTCAAACACAGTTTATCTGAGAGGAGCCATCCTACTTTAATTCTTATCTGTGATCTTTCATATATCCTTTTTAATTAACCTCATTATTGTATCAGGGAATGCAAATGCTTCCAATCTCCTACTCATAAATTCCAACCTACTCTGTCAAATGCTTTCCCTGTATCAAGACCCACCAACAAAAGAGGCATTTTCTTACATTTTGCTTCCTTCTGGATCATCATTTTTATATTAATGTTTTTAAATGTTTGCCTACCCTCCACAAAACCAAAGTGATCCATATCTATCAGTTTTGACAATAACTTTGCCATTCTTTTGGTTAGTATAGACATGAACACTTTATAATCGTAGCTTAAAATTGAAATAAGTCTTTATTTATTTATTTTACATTTGTTTACCGGGAAAGTCCAACTGGACATGTCCTTTTTCAGCGGAAGCCTAGGGAGAAAAGCTCCACATTAAACATACAGTAACACATTTTAATAGTACTATATATAGGACAGTATGTTAACAAACTATCTAAGACACTATTTGAATAGCAGTTATAGTTAAAAGCTAACTAGTGGATTAACAAGAGTAAATAACACACGATGGGTTTTAAGCAACAACCCAAACAACAAAAACATTGAATAATAATTAGAGAAAGAGTGTATCCATATACAGTTCCATGTGGATATATAATGGTATCAATGTTACATTCTGTATCTGGGTATAGTATGAAAAGGAATTGAAATGTTTAAATCTGGTGTGATATTTGTTGTGTTGAGGCAGAGTATCGTATAATGTTAGAGTAAAGAGGTTTAGATTAGCTTAGTCTGTGGGTGAGGCAGATGTAGCATCTATAGTAGTAGCATAGTTATAAGTAAAGATTAAGGCAATATTAGTCTAGGGTAGAGCATGGGCATAGCCATTTATTGTGTAAGTGTGTTTTTAGTGTTGTTTTAACCTGGGCTAGTGATGTGACTGATGTAATATTGTCTGGAAGTGCATTCCAGATCTTTCCTATATAATTTGAGAAAAGGGAATCTCCTGCCTGATTTTTGTGTATATTAATTTTTATATGGTATTTGTTAGTGGAGCGTAGGGTTCTGTTTGTAGTATGGGGCTGAAATAATGTTTGTAGGGCTGGTGTTTTTTCAGGTTCATTAAGGATTTTATGGGCCATGGTTAACTGTTGGTAGTGAAGGAGGTGGGGGAGCTCTAGCCAGTTGAGTTCTTTGAGTGCTATACAATGGTGAGCTCTAGTTGGTAAGTTTGTAGCATATCTGGCTATCTTGTTGTAACAAGATTCAAGTTTTGCTAGCTCAGATTTTTTTTAGATTTGTAAGAATGGCATCCGCATGTAGCAGAGTAGAGATTAAGTGAGACTGGGCAATGGTAGCTTTAGTATTTTTAGTGAAGTAATGCATATTCTTATACAATGTTCCAAGTCTTTTATGTACTTTTTTTGCTGTTAGGGAAACATGAGCATCAAATTTTAAGTTGCTATCAATTTCGAGACCTAATAGTTTTGCATGTGATGATGGTGAGATTATTATTTTATTTTTTGATACAATATTGAAAGTATTAGTGGGTGAGACTGATTTGGTGGGTTGGAAAATCATAAGTTTGGTTTTGTTGAGGTTTAAAATGAGTCTGGAGTTTGTAAGCCAAGTCTATCCCGCTAGAAAAGATTGCCGTGTTACATGATGAAGGTTTTGGATAGAGGAAGCAGCACATATCACTGTTAAATCATCTGCATATTGGACGAGAGATGCTTCTGGGCTTGTGATATGGAGGTTGTTTGCAAATATTGAGAAAAGTAGTGGGCCTAAGATTGAGTCTTGAGGGACACCTATAGTCACTGGTCGAAGGGGTGATAAAGTCTGCTTCCATGAGACTGCCTGCTGTCATCCAGTAATGTAATCCTAGTACCAGGCAAGGGAAGATTGACAGAAATTTAGTTCAGAAAGTATGTTTAGTAGTTTACTATGAGATATCATATCAAAGGCCTTTGATAGGCCGAGGAAGATACAGGATACATAATTATTGTTGTTCCTATGATAGTTAACAGTATTGGTGAAAGACACTAGTGCGGTGGATGTACTGTAGAATGAATGAAAGCCATGCTAAGTGTTGGCTAGAAGTTTGTTAGTATGTAGGTAGTCAGTAACTTGCTTGTGGATGTCCCTCTCTAATATTTTGGATACTGGTGATGAAATTGCGATAGGTCAGTTGTTAGAGAGATCTGTGGAAGAGCCACCTTTATGTAGGGGTATAATGTGTGCGGTTTTCCAAATGGGAGGGACTTGTTTCTTTGCTATGGATCTACTGATAAGGATCGATATCGGATAAACTATTCTGTCTGCTGTTAGTTTTAGCAACTCGGCAGGTAAGCTGTCAGCAGCTAATGTGGTGGGTTTTAGTTTTTTAAGTAATTTTTTGATAGTGTCTGTAGCTACGGGCTGCAGGGAGAAGCTGGAGTTAGTACTGAAAGAGGCAGTGGTAGTTGGGCTAGGTGAGGGGGTCAGTTGTTGGACAATGCTAGAATAGTTTCTGTAAAGTAATTATTAAATTGTGTGGCAATATCATCAGTATAATTTGTAGTGGTGGGAGGGGGTGTACTGACTTTGCCTGGTAGAAGTATGTTATTAATGGCTGATCAGAATTTTTGTGGGTTATTGAGGTGCTTGGATTGTATTTCTGAGTAGTAATTTATTTTGTCCTGTTTAATTTGCTGTTTTGCCTTGTTTCTAAGTTCCCGGTAGGTTTGCATTGCGATTTGGGATTTAGCTTTGGTCCAATTTGTCCAGGCGTTGTCTCTAGTTTCAAGTAGCGATAATGTTTCTTTTGCTAACGATGGGGCATAGTTTTATTTCACACATATGTTTCTGGTAGGTGCCTGAGAATTTAATATAGACAGGAAGGTAGAGTTAAAGTAGTCAATAGCCTCCTGCAGGGGAAAAAGTTTTAGTGGTGTCCAATTGTAGTATTTGAGTATATCTATAAGGTTGTTGGGGTTTAGTTGTTTCCTGTTCCTTATTTGTTTAAATGTAGTTTATTTAGTTGGGTTAGCTCATTTCCTAAGTATATAGGTTGGATAGAGTAGGAGTATAGAGCCGGTCTATTTGTTAATATCCAATCTAGGGCAGAGTTTTTGTTGGATGGCTTATTAATCCTAGTGGGAATGTGGATGTGTTGAGTGAATCTGTGCAGATTAATACAATTTTTGGGGTTTGGGGAGTTACAGTCTAACCAGTCTACATTGAAGTCTCCCATAATAATTGTTTCTTGAGGTTGTTTTGTATTACCCCAGTGAAGTATATTTTCTAATGTATCACCTGAGGGCATATAGATGCCTATTATGTATATGTGTTTTTTTGGGGTTACGGTTTAGTTTAGCATATAGTACCTGTGCATTGTTAAGGTTTAAGTTTTTTTCATCTAAAGTCTCTATAGAGAAGTAGCTTTTAAAGAGCAGTTTTACGCCTTCTCCTCTTTTGCCAGTTCTGTCTGTAGCTGGCCCAGAAGGGTCTTTGCCATCTTTAGGTAACACAGACACCACAGCTTTCTTCCTAAATGTTGGCTCTTCCTCTTCTTTTAAAATACTGTTAAACAAAAAATTCCAGATCTTTATCACTTTCTTCCCTCCTAATTTCCCAACTTCCACAAGAATACCATCTGTTTCTGGAGACTTTTCCTAAAGATTGCTTATAAATCACTGTTTTTGTCACATAATCTCCTATTTTAACTGTTAGTTTTTGAGCCTCATCTACCTCTAACCTTGACATAATTAAGACATCCATAAATATTTCGATTTGTACTGTTTCTTGAGTTCCACATTTCTCTGTCTTATATACAAATGGTCATAACATTTCCAGAATATTTCTAATACTCCTACAGAATATCTGCTTATTTTTCCTGTTATAGATTCCCTAAATTTGGTAACAACTGTTTCAACATTCTGTTGCCTAAGTCATTGTTCTAAAAGTTTTTGTGCTCTGGATTTATCAGAAATAACTGCTTAACTTCAGCCTTTCTAAACTCATGCATATTATCAAGATACTCCCTTATTTTCTCTTCAGTACTTTACAAAATCAAAACGAAGAATCAAACCAGAAATATCAAAAGCAACTGTAAAAAACACCAACACAGTAGGAAAACAGTTTATTAAGCGCTTTCATCTGCCAAATGGCTGGACTTCCTCAGAATACAAACCAGATACTGAACAAGCATATAAATACCCGTCTAATTGAAGTCAATAGAACCATGTAATGAATTCATTGAATAATTGATTGATTCTTGATGCAGAAAGACAAAATTAAAGTGAAATACCCAATGCTTATAAACAAATACAAAAATGAAAACATACACAATATATAACCTATATATGTTAAATATTCTTGTAAACCATAAAACATATATGTATAAATGGTTCCCATTCAGAAGCCTGAAACATCATAAGCCTGAAAATCAAAATCCTGAAACCAAAAGCCTGAAAATTCAGAATCCTGAAAACTCAAAATCCTGAAAGCCCAAAATCCTGAAAGACCAAAATCCTGAAACTCAAAATCCTGAAAACACAAATAATGCTAATATGTCACTATAAAGACACTAATATCTACCAACTGACCCTGACCCTAACCCTAACCCTAAGGTCCGTCACTGTCGCACACTCACCTGACCCGCGCCCTAACCCTAACTCACTTAAACCACCCCTAACCCCAATATTTGTCACTATTGCATACATGCCTAACCTGCGCACTAACCCTAACTCACTTAAACTGCCCCTAACCCTAAAATAAAACCAACCGCACACTTACCTGACCCCAACGCATGACCTAACACCACAGGGCTAACAATAGCAAAGCCACAATGACATCAGTATGTCTATTTTGTGTTTTCAGGATTTTGAGTTTCAGGATTTTGGTCTTTCAGGATTTTGGGCTTTCAGGATTTTGAGTTTTCAGGATTCTGAATTTTCAGGCTTTTGGTTTCAGGATTTTGATTTTCAGGCTTATGATGTTTCAGGCTTCTGAATGGGAACCGTATAAATGTATATATATTTTGCCATTTAAACAATTTTTAAACATATATATTTTTTATAGATTTGTTATTTTATGTGTATTGCTTATGTGTATGTTTTTATATGTCATTTAGGATCTTTATATTTTCAATTATATATATACATACATATATATATATATATATATATATATATATATATATATATATGTCTGGTTTGCATTCTGAGGAAGTCCAGCCATTTGGCGGATGAAAGCGCTTCGCTTAATAAACTGTGTTTCCTACTGTGTTGGTGTTTTTCACAGTTGCCTTTGATATTTCTTTTTAGTACTTTACATTTGCTCCTTCTCTTGTTCTGTCAGGTTCCATTTATTCTACAATACTTTATCCTTTGTCAGCCCCCTTTAAATAATTTATTTTATTTATTAACCATATCTCTTTCTGTTTTATTTCAACCCTATTTTTAAACTCCATTTTTATTTTGTCACAGTCACTAGTTATAACTTCTGAAGATCCTTCTATCTTCCCTAATAATTGGTGAATAATTTCCACTGCCCATTCCCTAAATTCCTCTCCTTTTTAACAGGTAGTTGGGAATGCACCAATGTCTTATTTTTACTTTTTTACCCTGCATTTTTATCTAGTTTTTAGTGGTGCATGATCAGAAATAGTTATTGGATGTGTGTTGAAGCTTTCAATTAAATGTTCCTGTGAAATATAATTTCTATCTAGTCTAGCTCAGCTTTGTACCTTGTGGAATAATATGTAAATTATTTTCGAGTTCCTATTACTGAATTCACATATACCATAACAAATAATTTCATAATTTTTTTCAGAAATCTACCCTCTTTTGTTATATTTTCCCTTAGGTCCCCCAGTGCATCTTCACTATTGCAAATCAAATTCCAGTCTTCATCCATAAATATTCCCTGCTGAAAACTGATTATTTCTCCCAAAAGTTTCTTCATCAGTGTAATAACAGTTTTCGGTAAAATATAAACACATGCCATTGTAAACATCCTCTCTCACCAACAACCAGATAGTTACACAAGTCTACCACTTTTGTCTTTTCTTTCCTCATCTATCACTACTGGAGCCCCATCTAGCTATTATTATAATCACTCCTCTGTTCCTGATATTTTGCTGAATATCCATTCTGAAATCCTCTCTTTGATAAACTCACGTGCTCATTTCTTTCCAAATGTGTCTCCTGCAGCATTGCTATTTGCACTCTGCATTTCTCAGTATAATTCAATGCTCTTTCTTTTATCTATACCTGTAAGACCATTCATGTTCCAGTATAATATAGATTTCATAGCTATCATGATAAAAAGCTTTATTCTCACCTATCATGCATGACAGTTTTTTTAAAGGTGTATTTCCAGCTTTTGTGTTATATGCATATACTAATGTTTGGCAAGCTGATCTTTTGTGCAGTTGTTTCTTCTCATCTCCATTTGAACTTCTGTCACATTTTTCAAGACTTTTTGTTTTAATGAAAACCCTCACACAGAAACTAAATATGAAACACTCCCATCCCCTATTAACTTTGAACAAACACGCAAAATTATGTGCATCTTCAAAATATAAAGTTTAACCATCCAGAAGGGAACAATTGCCCCATATTGATGGCTGCATCTATAGGCATTATCTAAGCTAACCTAAAATTAAAGTTATCTATGCTAAAGCCCGTGTTCCAACTTATACTGATTGCTGTTTTTTTCTTATCTCTATCCCCTTCCAGATATGAAAAAAAAACACTTGTATGCTTTCAGAAAACATTAACTTTTAACCCTAGAAAAAGTACTCTGGCTATCTTTAAACAAAACTATATCATATACTGTTCTATTAACTGCAATAAAGTATTACGTCTGCTAGAGAAGTTGTTACCTCTTATTCCCTTCCCATAATTTCAGAATTGTTTTTTTCATTGAACTACTTGCAATTTTACATTTAAATTTTGCATTTTCTTCAGCAAGGAATACTCAGAATTCTCGGGATTAACTGCTTGCACCTGCAGGCAGCCAGTCTCCATGGAAATGTACTCAGCAATGAGTCTTTGTAAGTTTCAGTCAGAAAAGTATGCACAGCTGCTTTCAGCCGCAGACATCTCGACTCCGCTTAATATTTGCCAGTGGAAAATAAGCTAATATCTTTGCAGTTGTAAGAAGCCTAGCATTTTCATGACTTTTATCATTTTGCCTTATTTTTAAAGCTTACATGCTTACAAAACACCTGTTTACAGCTTAAGTCAAAGATATTAATATAAACACTCACCCTTGTAAAATAAAAAGAGAAAATATTCTAATTCTACATATAATATAGGCAGTGCACTTTTACCCCCAGTCACACCCCAGCAGCTCAAGATCACTGCATAGGGACATTAAACTTGCTTTTGTCCAGCTTTTTTTCTCTCATTATACTATAAAATCTATATTTCTTACAACTAAAAAAGTACTTATTTACTTTAATATCTTTGACACATACAACAGTCACTGAAAAGACTCCCCTGTAGATCAGAGTGTGTATGTTCCTTTAAAAGTTATTCCAGTCAGTGAGCACATGCATATAGGTACTGAGCAAGTGCAAGCAAGAGTGCCATTTTGTAGTGAGCAGCTGAGGTGTAAGCATGCATGTGTGCAGTAGTCAGTTAGTTAGTTCGTTTAGTTTAATGTTACCATTCTCCATCCTGATATGTTTGTATGTAATAAACTACTTAAATGAACACCCAGCCTCATTGTCTTATTCAATATATACAAGACAAGTGACATGGTGTCAAAATGGGATGCAAAGTAAAACATCTTCAAGACCATGTGACAGGCAGTTACAATTGCAGGAATATAGAGGAGTGGATCATCCTTGTTCAAACGACTCGCAAACAGGTCAGAAATAAAAATCCACGTACTAAAACTCATTTGAATGAGTTTTTACTCTATGAATATAAAACAAAGCATTAAAACTGTTCAAATTCTAATTAAATGAAATGTTCGAAATTACGATATATTCATAAAAATACTCAAAATGCTTACAAAAGTGCTTGAAATAACATCCGAATTGCATAAAACGTATAGAAAAGAGAAAACAACTGTATTTTTTTGCTATGTGGTTCTTTTCATATTGATTAAAGCTGAGATATCCAAAGTGTGTAAAGTGTTTGCAGGTTTGTGTAGTATTACAGTACAGTTATTTTGCAAAATACAGTCATTTTGAAGAGTTTATGGTATAGTTGAATATTTTTTTGGGTACCTGGTTTATATGTGCGTGTGCATTTGAATATAATTACAAGGGCAATTTGTTGGCATGGCAGAAGGGTTTGCCCAATTGTATTTGATAATAATGTTGCTGAAAACTGGAGAGTGTTTGAGCAAGACTACGATATTTTCATTCAGGCTGCTTTTTCTGATAATGACACATGTACAAAGGCATTTATTCTGCTTAATTTAGCTGGTTCAGAAGACATTGAAAAGGAGTGTTCATTTGTGTATGCCCCAACTGTGTATGCAGGGGAGGGGGGAAAATTACCATATAGAGGTACCAGTCGAAACCTGTGAATACCCTGAGTGCTTAAAATGTAAATTTAGAGAAATGTGTAACCCCCAAATGAATATTACAATGGAAAAGCACATATCTTTCACAAGATATCAAAAGCCTGGTGAAACTTTTGCAGCATATATAACTGACTTGGGAAACAACATGCAGATTTGGTGATTTAAGAGATGAGTTGATAAAATACAGGCTTGTGTGTGGTATTAAAGATGATGCAGTGAGAACAATTTTGCTTTGGGACAGTGATTTAACTTTGAATAAGGACATAGAGAATTGTCAAATATATCAGCTCACAAAAAAGCACATAAATATGCTTACAAATGAGAAATGCATGCTTCCAGTGCCTTCCAGTGCTACTGTTGATAGTATGCAGCATGAGGTTAAAAGATACAGGCCCAAGGGTAGGGCAGCTTCAGTGAAACCCAGAGCCTTTCTAGCAAGTTCCAGGGCAGCTCCTGTAAAATCCAGAGCATGCTCAGCAAAGCAGAGGAGTGAGTTAGCAAAACCTGTGGCAAGCCTCATAGTTAACTATCGTAACTGTGGTGGAAATCATGAACTTAAAAGAGAAAAGTGCTTAGCATTTGGTAAGCAGTGCCACACATGTAAAAAGTAGAATCATTTCAAAAAGACGTTGTCAATCAAAAAAGGCCCATTCTTTTATTAAAAGAGAGCATTCAAAGAGGCAAGTTGATCAACTAGAAAGCTGTGACTACTTTTTATGTCGATAGTGTGTCTGTGCTTGGTGAAACAGTCAATGCAGTAGATCTGTGGGCAAAGAATGAAGTATTTTGTACTGTTCTGATTAATGGGAGACCTCTAGAGTTCAAAGTTGATACTGGTTCAAAGTGCAATGTTATGTCAGCAGAAATGTTTGCCAAAGTAGGTGCTGGTGAGAAGCTTGCTCTGACAAAGTGTGCGAAGCTTGTTGCTTATGGTGGTGAAGAAATTCAAACCGATGGCTTAGTAGTGCTTTCTTGTTATTCTGCTAGGAACAGCTACGACTTGTAATTTTATGTAGTCACGAGGCACATGCAGTCATTTTTAGGCCTCAGAGACAGTTTGAAAATGGGACTACTTTCATTTAATGCAGAAGTCCACCATGTAAGCATGTGCAACAACAAACATTTTGCACAGACTATTTTTTCTGACTATGTTGATTTTTTCAAAGACAAGTTAGGCAAACTCCCAGTTGTGTACTCCATGAAGTTAGACCCTGAAGTCAGCCCAGTTATTAGACCAGCACAGAAAGTTCCAGTAGCCTTGCAAGGCAGAGTTAAAGCTGAGCTAGACAGAAAGATGCATTTAGGAGTAATTTGTCCGATAGATGAACCAACTCAATGGGTATCCTCCATGGTGGTAGCTCATAAGAAAAGCTCAGATGATATTAGAATATGTATTGATCCAAGAAACTTGAACAAAGCACTAAAATGACCCCATAATCCAAAGCCTACAGTCGAAGAAGTTTCTCTTATGCCAAATGCTACTGTTTTTTTCTGTCTTGAATGTAAAAAAGTTAATTTTGGCAAATTTTGCTTGACCGAAAATCTTCATTGCTAACCACTTTCAGTACACCATTTGGAAGGTACAGATTTTTGAGAATGCCATTTGCGATAAATTCTGCCAGTGAAGTCTTTCAGTGTGCAATGGAACACATTTTTTCTGGCTATCCATGTGCCATTATAGTAGATTATATCATCTTAGGAGGCAATGGTGAAGTCAAACATGATATAAACCTTAGGAAAGTTTTAGAACATGCTTGTGAAGTGAATTTTAAGTTGAATCCTCTGAAATGCAAATTCAGGCTATAAGAAGTTAATTATGTGACTCATTTGTTTATTAGTTCAGGCTTACGACCAGATCCTTCCAAGCAAGCTGCAATTCTTGAGATGCCAGCTCAAGACAATGTCACTTCTTTACAACATTTTCTTGGCATGGTCAACTATTTGGGCAATTTCATTCCAGATTTGAGCGAACTTTCAGCAGTACTCAGAGAGCTGACATGCAAAGATGTAACTTGGTCCTAGTCAGAACAACGCCAAAGAGCATTTGATGTTCTGAAACAGAAAATTGCCAGTCTACTTACTTTAAGATATTATGAAGTTCACAAACGTGTAACTTTTTCCTGTGATGCTTTGAAGTTTGGTCTTGGTGCAGTCATTCTTCAAGAAGTTAGACCAGTAGCCTATGTATCCAGGACTTTAACCCAAACTGAGATGCAGTATGCTCGAATAGAGAAAGAGCTCTTGCCAACTATGTTTGCATGTTTATATGGCTGAGCTATTCAAATTGAGACAGACCACCAACCTTTGATCACTATTTTAAAAAAGCCTATGCACATTGCTCCTGCAAGATTGCAACACATAATGTTAAAATAGCAAAAGTACAATTTTCACTTGGTTAACATAAAAGGCAATCTTCTTTATCTTGCTGATACTTTATCCAGATCACCAAGAGAAAACACTGAACATCATGCAAATGAGAAACCTGATTTTGAAGTCATGGAAATGAGAAATTTTTCTTCCACACATCTTGATGAAATTAGAACTCACACAGCTTCAGATCCAATTCTTCAGAAGCTCAACTAATTTATCAGTCAAGGATGGCCATCAAAGCAATCTTGTTTACCACCAGATGTGCAGCAGTATTTTCCTTACAGATACGAAATTTTGATGGAAGATGGTATCATCATGAAAGGTCCAAAAGTGATTGTTCCAAACTCCTTGCAACAGGAGTATATTACAGTCTTGCATTGTGGCCACCCAGGAACTGATTCTATCAAAAGACAGGTGAGAGGACTAGTATTTTGGCCTTCTATGACAAAAGACATTGAGAAAGAACTTTCATCTTGCTCTATTTGTAATAGTAGTAAACCGCATCAGCAAAAAGTAACACTTCAACTAAGCCAGATTCCTGAACTATCTTGGTCGACATTAGCTGCAGACATTTTCAAGTGGAATGGTCAACATTACTTAGTATTCTAATCTCATGTCCAGTACTGTCATTACTAAGTTGAAGAGACATTTTTTTCTGTCCATGGTAGTCTGCACAAACTCACTTCTGACAATGGTGCACAGTTTGCAAGTCAGCAGTTCAAAAGATTTGCTGAAACGTGGGACTATATTCATCTTACAGGTAGTCCTGAATACCCACAATCAAATGGCTTGGCAGAACGTGCAGCTCAGAGTGCAAAACAGCTGTTGGAAAACTCTAAATGTGACAATAGTGATGTTTTTCTAAATTTGCTAAATCTCAGTAATATACCTTGTGGCAATCTTCTTGGTTCACCTGCCCAGAGGTTAATGTTGAGACAAACCAGAATCACATTACCAAACAATTTGTTGGTTTCAAGTGCTAAAAACAACAAAGCAGTAAAAACTCAACTCCTAATGAAGCATTTGTCCCAAAAGTCCTACTATGATAAAGCCAGCAAGCCTATGAATCCATTAAAAGAAGGAGTGATAGTGAGGATGCAGACAGAGAAAGGATTTGACTGAATAGGAATTGTGAAACATGTGTGTGAGGAACTGAGATCATACATTATTGAGTTGCAAGGCATGGAATTCAGACAGAATCAGAAACATTTACTTCCAGTGTCCGAGCCAGTGTTGCAACAATTTGCTTGTAACAAAGACTCTGATTCTAGGAGTAATTTGTCCAGTGTTACTGTTCTAGAGAATATTTCATCACCTGTTCCTGTTCCTGAAACTATCCCTGAAAGTCCTCAAGAAAAACATTCTCAGTGACTGTCCCTGTTGCTAAACCCAGTTCTAATTATTACATTACGAGATCAGGTTGTATCTCAAGACCTACTCTTAAATACACAGCAACCTGGACATCATTGTTATTTGTATATATCTGTATAATTTGCATGCTCATATGATTGCCATTGTTATTTGCATGACCAATTAGTCAAAGAGGGAGGATGGGGATCAGAGTGCATATATTCCTTTAAGAGCTATTCCAGTCATTGAGCATGTGTATAGAAGTACTGAGCACGTGCAAGTAAGAGTGCCATTTTGTAGTGAGCAGCTGAGGTGTAAGCATGCATGTGTGTAGTAGTCTGTCAGTTCATTTAGTTAAAGTTACCATTCCTCATCCTGACGTATTTATATGTAATAAACTACTTAAATGAACATCCAGCCTCATTGCCTTATTCATTATACACAACACAAGTAACATCCATCACATTTAAAATAACCCTGACTGCACCCTACACAAAACTGTTTTACTGTATATAACATGCAGTTTATATCATGAAATGTTTTATACAAATACTAATAAGAACAAAAATTGTTTTACTTACAGTTGTTTTTCCGCTTTTAGTGTCTTTCTAAACATTAATGATATAATGTGTACGGTCCATCCACAAGTTTAACAAAGTCAACAAAAGTCTATTGTTTTTCAATCACTTTTTTTGAAAAACCATATTTCACAAATGCAATAAGATACTTTATAGTCTTCCATTTATTTACTAATTTCAGAGCTCCTAGTCTTCTTTCTGTTCATCTCCAACCCCCAATACCGAACTCTGGTTCAAGTCCAAGGTGCTGCTTATTTTTCTAGTCAACTCCTGTGCTTTTTTCTGTCTCTCAAGCATTTTCCTTTGGAACATTAGGAAAAAATTTCACTGGCAAAGCTTCTCTATGAATCTTACTATCACAAGATTAAGTAGCAGAGTCCCCTTCTGCATGAAGACTCACTTTTTGTTGGATAAACTTTTTTTACTTCCTTCTTAACCTGTTCTGTGTCAAAAAATGTATTTGATCCTCCAGGAAAAAGTATTCTGAAGAGAGATGGATACAACACATGAATCTCATACCTGCCACTCGACATTCCTTGATTGCTGGGATAAATTTGCTGCTCTTCTGCCTGGTGTACAGTGAATAATCAATTTCCACACTCTACTGTCTCCAGATTTTAATACTTTGCCCTTCTGCCACAATTTTGACAAAATCAACTATTTCTGTGGGTATGAGTACATCTTTACTAATATAAGTCTTGTCTGTCTTCTCATTGCCAGATTTGGAGCATGCGCTTGATGTGCCCTTTCAATTAACAAACTCTGCTGTAGAATTCTAGTCCAGTCTCTTATTTGTGCTCTTATAAAATTGATATAGTTTCCTTCCAGTTTGTATGGTACAGCAAAAAATTTAAGGTTTTCTGTGTGTGATCTGTCTTCTAACTCTGCAATTTTTTGAAACATCGCTTCTTGAGAAATCTCATACTCAACCAGCCTTTTCTATATTTAATTTTCTGATTTTTGCAGTTTTATCAGTTCATCTGAATGGCTGCTTAAAGTTTCTTCTGTTTTTCTATCCTTTTGATATTTGAGTTGGTATACTTCTTCGGGATTTCTTCTTTTAATCAGCTCTGAATATATTTGATTTATTTTTCCTCTAAATTATTGGAAGCCATCTTTTGCACCAAATCTAGAGGTTGAACTACCTTTTGCTGAGCAGATGCAGGATTCTTTCCAGTGTCTTCTCTTCACCTTTTCTGGTTGAGTTTCTTTCAGGCTCACTAAGTTTCTTCTTTGCTGGCATCTAGACACTGTACTTAGTAGCCATTAACTGAATTTTACTAAAACTTCCAGATTGTCTTTCAGTTTCTTTGTTCACACTGAGAGAGCTGAAATTAAGCTGTTGATCAGTGTGCCATTTGGGCCGCCATCTTAGAAGTCATCTCTCTTTGGATTATAATATTCAGGATAGTTATTTGCCTTTTTCCATGACTTTGTTGTTAGGTGGTTTGCCAATGTTTCATAATGACTATTTGATTTATCAATGCATGGAATATTGTCAAATCCTTTTTGGTAATGTATCCATGTCATACAAAGGTTCCATCCCCTTTTCACAGCTGTCTATAATGGATTTGTTATGTAATAGAGAATCCCTTGTTCCATATTATTTTCTTTAATTACCTTTCTGCTTGTTGACCATGACTGATTTTTTTCTAATTGAATGTAAACACTGTATCAGTTCTGGTATATGACTTATCTGTATTTGTAAGGCAATGTATTGATCTATAGTTCTTAGGATGGTTTGCGAGCTCCCTTTTAATGAAGGATATATTTTTTTTCTGTTAATAATTGACTTGGTGTCCATAAGGATGCATTCCAAGTTGATGTTCATGCCAACACCCTCTGAGAGCTCAACCAGCTTGTTATAACCCTTCTAGAACATTGTCAATATGACAAATACCTATTACCTAGACCTCTTATAAGGAACCAGACATGATTTGGATTGTATTGGACTTTAATTCCTCCTCACCCATTATTTTCTTTGGAGGATGGCATGCTTATGCATCATGTCCACAGAAATGTTGATGGCAGTCTATATGTGTTCCTCCTTGTCACCTTAGAAAACAATAAAGATGTGCAATGTTTCATTTACTGCTAGTGAATGGAAATTCTCCCATTCCAGGTACTGGGTACAAATAGTTCCGCTCATTGTATACTCATGTGGGATCATGTTGTGGGGGCGGTCAAAAGATAATTCTTTTGGCAATGTAAGTCATGTCCTCTGAGTCCCAGAAGGATTATAACAAGCTGTTTGAACACTCAGTGAAGTTTGGTATCATCAGCCTGGAATAGATCATCTTTGGCTCTAAGACAGCTGTATTAACCAGCATCTCTATGACATTCCCAGCCAGTCTTTTCCTCAGCTGGAAGTTCCACCTGGAGATGATCTTTCAGTGACAAATCCAAATGTAAATGTCAACCATGGCCTGTGGCACAAATCCAGCCTTTGCTATGCTCAGTAGCCAGTTGCTGGCTTTAAGTTTCCTGCTCTCATGGTCACAAGTGCTGCCTTAAGTGCACTGTGAGAGCTATTCCCTGCCAGAGTGTCATGCTTTTTGGATTACTTTGATCAGAATTACATGAATGCCAAATTGCAAAGGGGTGCTAGGGCCAGTAAAAGGCCAGTACAAAGAGGAGAATTCTGGCCCATAACTTCCTACCGTTTGGATCTGCCACAGTCTGCTCTTTTCTGGCTATCTCAAGAGCCGGAGTCATATTGAGTCATAACTCAACATGTTTTGCATGATAGCTGATAGACATACTATCTGCATTATCATTTTGTTATGCACAATTCAAGTTAATTAAATCAGGTGTTATGACCTGTGTTATTCTCTGCTACATTGTGAAGGATGGACTTCAAACCATCAGAAAACTGTACATTTTATGGAGAGAGTATAGACCATTATTCTCAAATGGGAGACCTACACAGTGCCTGTGTTTCTGAGTGCAGTCCTGGATCACCTTATCCTACAGTTAACACATCAATATGCACATGCTTTCTTATCACTGCATATTCTCTTGATCTCTTATTTGGCAATAAAGTAGGTGGTGTTTTTCCACTTTCTGATATTCCAGGACCTGCATTTGATGCCCACTGTTGTTTAGCACATGTCACCTGCATGTGCAAATGCCAGTTGCCATAATATACCATTTCACTGTTGTTTACCTGAGCAGAGGCTTTGAATATGGTCACTGTATCTTTGCATTGCTGCATGGAGGTGCTGTAAAATGTCTGAATGATTAGTCTCCATTGCCTCCTGCTCTGTGGTTATGCTGCATATTGGTTGGTTGGGATAGTGGTCTCTGCCATTGTCTTACTGCCCTGTGGATGTAAACTCTGTCTCCTCTTTGGTGATCTGGATGCAGATATGTTTTTTCTCTTTTTTATATAGACTACCGCTTCAGCTTTCAATATATTTCTGCCTGCCTGACTTCCATCATCTGCAGTTTCAGTTTGGCATAATTTGTGACAGCTTCGCTGCCCTTGATATTCAACAACTGAAGCTATAGCTTTGCTGTCTTAGCCTTCAGAAAGCTTTATTCTTTCAGCATTCTTTTCCCTACACTGAGTCTTTGCACTTATAGGCTTCATAAAATCTACCTTTTTAACATTGCCACTATGTTGTTTATTGGGGTTGTTAACAGTACAGATCAACACCCTGCATGAGTGGGGCCAACCCAGTGCTCAAGCTCTGCTAATTTATGTTTTATTACTGCAAAAGGAGCAGGAGAACTGGGAGAAACATTTGAGAATAACTACATTACCAATAAAAAACGATTTCACAGTGTAGATGGCAGCGCAGTAGTAAGGTGTGTAGTTTGCTGTGGGAGTCCTATTGTTTATCAGAAGATAGCTGATTAATGCTCAGAACATCAAACCTAAAAGATCACTGCATCCTGTCATGGAGGTCAGACCCAAAGGCCAAAAAAATGAGTGCAGTCTTTTCATCGCTTTGACTCTCGTTTTGGAGTTTCTGCAATCTTGGAGTTGGTATATAAATTGATACACACACTCACTCACACACGCACACATGTACATGCGCTCACGGACACACACACACACACACACACACACACACACACACACACACACACACACACACACACACACCTCAGGGGTGCAGGAGGGAGTTTGCTTCTATAAAAAATGTCTTTTTTATGTTGTGCAACCTTGACAATGTTGCTGTTTTGACTGATGATCTTCCAAGATTTCAGATGTTTTGGGTTCATATAACCATATGTTGATTAAACAAGACACACTTATTCATAATGTACCCATTTGCAAGTTCTTCTGTTGTCTGACTGGGTATGTTCATCATTTGCACTGCCTCAGTGGCATTTTGGTTTATCTGCCAAGGTAACCCAGTACAGGCCAGCTTTCACAAGCTCAGATTCCCCCTCCCTCACTTTTCCTATGACAGGTGATTGGCTGAGCACATGTTGAGAGGGAAGCCTTTAGTTGTGACAAGAACTGAGTAGAAAATCTTCTTCTGCCATCCAAAGAAGAAAGTCCACTGACTCTACACAGGATCCAATGCTGATTCTTCCATCATTTTGCTCAAATAAGCCCCATTTGGGAAACCAACCTCCTTCATCTCATTTTATTATTAGATTTATTATTCTCTTTCTATTTTAATTTTTATTTAAACTATTTTTATTCAATATTTTATTTCTGTCAGCTTCTCTATTCTTTCGCTCACTCTACCTCCCTTCTTCTTTCAGCCCAAATTGTCCCAGGATATCCCTTGTGGATTAAGGTGCATTCTGCTTTTGTCCACTAGGTGGCATCCTCCCTTGACTGAATAGACTTATTTTACCCACCTTTTTACTCTCACTGAGCTATAACAGTTATTCTTGTCACCCTGTCTCTCCTATACTCTTAGTCTCTCTACACCTCTAATCTTTCCTTTTTTCACTCCTGCTCCCATTCTCTTATATAAACTCTTCACAAGTATCTAGGTCCCCTCTATATACCCCTCTGCATACTCATCCCACTGAATACTACATTCAACTGATTGTCTCTCGAGCCTCTCCATCCTCCCTTGACTGAATAGACTTATTTTACCCACCTTTTTACTCTCACTGAGCTATAACAGTTATTCTTGTCACCCTGTCTCTCCTATACTCTTAGTCTCTCTACACCTCTAATCTTTCCTTTTTTCACTCCTGCTCCCATTCTCTTATATAAACTCTTCACAAGTATCTAGGTCCCCTCTATATACCCCTCTGCATACTCACCCCACTGAATACTACATTCAACTGATTGTCTCTCGAGCCTCTCCATCCTCTCTGGCTCTTCCCGCTCCGTTCGCCCTGCGGGCTCACTCCGCTCCCCTACCCTGCCCCCAATTCCCACCCGCCCCAGCACGTCTACATTTATCCCTCCAACACCACTCCCACTTCCATTCTACCCCAATCAGTGATCACTCCTCCCACCATACCTTCCCTTTTTTCCCACCAAAACCAACTGTCACTCCACCCTCCAATTCAACCTATTAACAAACCATACTCCAGTCTCTCCTCTAGACCACACCCCTCTATAACTAATATTACTCTCCCTATTTCTAAAATAACTTTCACCTTCTCTATATATAACTATCTCCTATACAACATACTATACCACTTCCATTACTGCTTTACTGTTACTCTTCCATATCATGCTCTGCAAATACTCCTTCATCTCCCTTTCACTACTACTTCTCTTCTCCTTATCCTACCTCCACTATCTCTCTCAACCCACTATCTCCTTCACCTTCAAATCCTATCACATAACTAACCACCACAACTCACCTCAATCACAACCATACTCACTTATTTCTCCCTATTTATACCCCTCAGACAACCTCCTTCTTTATCGATATAGACTTATCTCCCATCACACAATATCCATTCCCATAACTACCAATAAAACCGCCCATTTTACTACAATACCCACTCTCACAACCTTGCTATCTATCCACCTAAACTATTATATACCCCACCTAATTGGTACTCTCTTATCAGGTGACATCCATCCCAACCCAGGCCCTGCCACTATATCCACCACTACTAAATCCTTATTATTCACTTCCTTAAATCCACAAAGTATCGTTAACAAAGTCCCAAACCTTCATGCTTGGCTAATACACAATAAACCTGACATCTTGAGTATCTCTGAAACCTGGCTAAAGCCTCATATTAAGGACTCTGAAATTATTCCCCCTAACTACTCCATCATAAGAAAGGATAGACCTCTCAAAAAGGCGGAGGAGTAGCTCTCATATATTCCTCCTCCCTAGTCATTACATCCTACAACAAACCTATCCCACAATTTAACAACGCTGAACTTCTCCTTACTCTTTTACAGATCAATAATCACAAGCACATATATATAGCTTCCTCTATATCCCACCAGGGGACAATATCTCTACACTTGAACTTATACTCTGCTGGCTTTCCAGCAACATTAGTAACGAAACCATAATCCTTGGTGATGTAAACATTAACTGGGCCCTTATCCAGGCTCCTGCAAACACCACCAATATCAACCTCTACAATTTCTCTCAACTAGTCAACTTGCCCACTCACCCTGCCAAAACCCCCTTAAATGGGAGTATATTGGACTGGATTCTAGTCTCTCATCCCCACTATTTCACCAACAGCGGCATCCTTCCCGACCCTCTAGGTGATCACCTACCCACCTTTACACACCGACTTCCCACTATACTTCAACGGACCCACAACATCATTACTATCCGTGACCGAAAAAAGTTCAACCCAACAACCTTTTCAAACTCTCTAAAAGCAGTAAATTGGACCTGTCTAAAAACACTACCTCTAGACAATGCTGTCTCATATTTTAACTCAACATTCTTAAAAATACTTGATTCTCAAGCTCCCCTACGGACTAAAAGAATAAAAACTAAAACAGCCCCTTGGCTATCTAAAACTACTCTTTCTACCATGAGACAAAGAGACAAAGCATGGGCACGCTACCAAAAACATAAGGCAACCCCACTCCTTAACGAATACAAAATGCTCCGCAATAAAGTTAAGAAACACATCTCCTCTGATAGACAAAATTACTACTCTACTCTCCAAAACCAAAACAAAAACAACCCTCAAAAATTCTGGAAAGGAATCTCCACCCTCCTCCACCCCAGTAAACCAGATACTCCAAACCCAGATCCTAATGCTCCAGAACTAGATTTAGCTACCCAATTCAATTCCTTCTTTATTGACTCTATTTCCAAACTAACCTCCTCTTTCTCTATTTCCTCCCTTCATCTAACACCCCTACACCCACCCCCAGTATCTCTTCATCCACACCCTACTCTTCACCCACTAATCCCACTATACCCCTTTCTACACAAATTCCATCCTCATCTATACCACCCCAACATTCAACACCCCATAACCGCACTCTCTTCACTTTAAATCCCATTCCTACTGCTACCATTAAGAAACTCCTTCAGAAGTTGAAACCATGTACCAATGCTCCTGATAATATCCCATCTTACTTTCTTAGCATCGCTGCAGAAAGTCTTGCCTATCCCATCAGCATCTTAATTACCCGCTCCCTTCAAGAAGGCTCAGTTCCCCAAATCTGGAAACAAGCATATATCATACCACTACACAAAGGTGGTAACAATAACAGCATTACCAATTTCCGTCCCATAGCCATCCTGTCCCCCATTGCAAAAATCCTTGAAAAATGTGTACAACTCCAACTCCTCCTCATCTCCTTGACAACAATCTTATCACCCCCACACAACACGGTTTCAGACCTAATCACAGCACCATGACTGCCCTTCTCTCCTTCCTCGAAATCATCAATAAAGCCCGTGACTCAGGACAAATCGTTTCCACCATACTCCTTGATCTTTCTAAAGCCTTTGATACTATCTCTCACACCCTGCTCTTAACTAAACTCTCCAAACTCTACCTATCCTCCTCCTCTTTGAACTGGTTCTCTAGCTATCTTTCCAACAGAAATCAAGCGGTAAAGTGGAAAAAAGCAACTTCCTCCTTTCTAACCACCCCTACCGGAGTTCCACAAGGCTCTATACTGGGTCCTCTTCTCTTCAATATCTTCATTAATGACTTCCACAAAGCTATCCCTTTCTCCAGCATCATCCAATATGCTGATGATTCTACTATCATCTGCTCTGCCTCTTCTATCCCCACTCTACAAAACTTACTCAAGACGCCTTTGCTTCCACAGAGCAATGGATGCTTAGTAATCATCTAGCTCTTAATGCCACCAAAACCAAATTAATGTTATTTACCCCCTCCAAACTCACTCCCCCCAACATGAACTCATTCTTAATTACCAGTCAAAATAACTTACCTCTCGAAATAGTATCAGACACCAAACTACTCGGAGTTCAGATCGACAACCAACTAAAATTCACTTCCCACCTACAAAAAAACATCAAAAAAACACATCAAAAAATTGGCATGCTCTATAGACAAAAGGACTACCTTACATCCACCACTAGAATCACTCTAGCTACTTCCTTTCTCATCCCCTCCCTTCTATATGGTGCTCCACTACTTACTAACCTTCAGTCCTCATTAAAAAAACAGCTCTCTTCATGCTATAATAAAATTGCTAAATTCGCCACCACTCAAAGGTCTTCCACTCACCATTGTCTCTCCCTCCATAAACTAAAATGGTTAGAACTTCCCAACTATCTTACTTACACTCAACTAACTTTAGCCCATAAGCTGATCCTAAACCCCTCCAAGTGTCCCTCCCTTGCCTCTGCCCTTAAAATGCACCTACCAAATAGAGTGCTAAGGTCTAATAATCAAAATTTACTAGAAGTGCACAAACCCACTCGTCCCCCAGGCAAGAACCTCCTTTCCTTCGGCCTCGCTCGCCTCTGGAACTCTCTACCACCTAACATCCGCATTACCTCTAACCACTCTACCTTCAAGAAGTCACTTTTCTTACATCTAGCGTCTCAGTGGGAATGCTCTTGCTCCCACCCCTCATAACCAACTCTACTAAATGCCCTCAAATACCATAATCTACCTTATTCACCTTCTATGTGTGTTCATTAAACTGCATTTATGTTTTTGTATTCTGTTCCTTCAATTGATTGTACCAATGCTTTTACTATTACATCATGCTGTCATTATGTTTTGCTAGTTCAATGTATCTAAAAATTACTATCAAATGTTAATGTATATCTATTTTCTGTTTGGAGCTTTTCTCCCCAGGACTCCATTGAAAACGGGTTCTTCAAGGCCCAATGGACTATCCTGGTAAACCAACTGCAATAAATAAATAAATAAATAAATATAGTAATTCCTATGGGAATTTCTCCTTGTTGCAGTGTTTATTTTGCTTCTACCTTTGACAAATGATCGTCAAACTAGCCACCTTACCCAGAGCAGGTCACACCCGGACACCTAGGCGCTTGGAGCCAGAAGTGAGAGCCGTCACCCCCTGCCTCACTGGGTAAGTGAAAAAATTATAAGAGTAGCGGTATTTCACTGGCAGCTGAGGCCTCCCAGTTATTCTACACCTCTCATGTCTCTTCACAGTGCCAGAATAAAGTTAAGCTCAACAGGATCTTCTTTTCTTGCTGATTCTACCAAGCCCATTCCCTTGGCTGTGGTTTCACTAGATAGTAGGTAGGGACAGTGGAAATCTTGTTCATCCATTCATGCGTGTCACTAATTAGATGATGAGGCATTTGGCCACCTTAAGAGGGTCATAGTTACTCCCGCCATTTATCAGCATTTCATTGAATTTCTTAACTTTGATATTCAGAGCACTGGGCAGAAATCACTTCACTTCAACACATGTCTCGGGCTTCATGATGCTTTGTTTTAATTAAACAGTCGGATTCCCCCAGTCTGCACCAGTTCTAAGTCAGCTGCTAGCTTCTGGATGATGCAGGACGCCTGTTGAGACCAGCACCCACCACAGCGGGGGCGATCCACAGGAAGGGCCTGGCGCTTGTCCAGAGTCATTGCCGTTGTCCACCCCAGGAGAGGGAATGTGGTGAGGGGGCAATGCCACATCCAGCTGCAGTGAGTGCCAGCCCCACTTCACACCCAAGTCTGACTGACCCAGCCCTTAGAGCCAATCCTTATCCCCCGGCTTGCTGACTTCCCTTACCTACATTGTTCTAATATGCCAGAGGCTGCTCACCTTGGAGACCTGCTGCAAATATATTTCTCTTAGAAGTACAGTGGTATGTGTGGTGTTTAGACACTGGAAGCCTGTCTTTAATGTTATTACTTTGCTTTATTTTCATATTTTGACAGAAAAAATATTGCATGACCTGGATTTACAGCATTTATACATTATTTATTGTATGTATAACTCTGCTCTGTGTATTTTTAACATCAGAGTGAGTCAGATTTTACCGAAGATGAAGTTATTTAAATGTACTGTTGAGATTTTTCACTCTGTCTCTGACAAGAAAATATATTTTTAATTAATGTTAAATGTTATTTAATGGCAGTTTAATGTGGCTCAGTTATGTGGAGCTAATTTTTAACACTGGTTTGGCACATAGATTGCCTTGGTCTTTGGACTTTGTGTACTGGAAATTCTTTAACTTCTGTCAGTTATAAAAGAATTCTGAACACATTTCAAACTGTTTTTGTGGTAATAGCACAGTTTGGCAGAGTTTAGTTGTGTAAAGACGTACTTAACTAGAACCTTTACGTGCTTATTGTGATGCATTATCCAGTACTGTCAGTTTATTATTCTGGCTGATGTTCTTTCCCCTGAATTGATGGAGCCTAACTCTGGTCCCCCCCACCCCACACACACACCAAATCCAGTTGCACCTAAAAAGGAAAAAGAATGACAATAAACCTCAACCTATAGTTAGTGATTCTGTCGGGGTCATTGGCTCACCTTTTGACCTGCCTCGCTCTAGTGTAGCTTTGCCAGCTACTATGGAATGGGGTTTAGGTACATCTTCCAGGGCTGTTCCAGTACCTGGTGGCAGTATGAGAGAACCAAATCCATTAGGTGCAGGGGTAGTCTGGGGTAAGGGACTCTTGGCAGACATAATAATCTGTTCCCAGACATTTTATCTAGTAGTGAAGTTCACAAGGAAAAGAAACACTGGCTTCATTATACAGCTGATAATCAGATTATAGTCATTTATAAGTCAGATGTGGGTTTTCTTGACTAAGAGTGTTCTGCAGATAGCTAATTTTGGAGCTTATGTTACCATACATGGCTTTAGTGCTAGTTTGGTTAGAGACCTTTCTGTTGTTTCAGTGAACGATGAAGAATCTGATGAGGACAATGTTGATGTCCTAGTTGTCACTGAGTCCAGTCACTCAGATTCTTCAGAAGGTGAACCTGAGCTTAACAGCAAACATTTCCTCAGATGATTGCTAGATTTAGTGATCTTTTTGCTTGGGAGCAGTATGGCTCTACCCCAGAGCTAGGCAGGGTATATAGCCTTATATAGGACAAGATGCCCAGTTCTGTGGCTATCTCCCCTATCTTACCAGCCTTGGAAAATGTATATAAAGCTGTCTGCAGGACACCAGTATTTATTCCAGCAGTCCTTAAAAAGGCTCAGAGACAATTTAAGATCTCCTTGGTTGCGACAAGTCTTTTTTTCTCATTTGACTGCTGACCCAGCTGCATTCTCCTCAGCTGCTTGCTAAAATAAAAAGTCCTTGGCTTCATCTAATCCAACATCCACTGATAAAGAGGGAAAATGGTTCGGTCTTCAGGGCAAAAGGATGCATCTTTCTAGTAATCTAGCCTTTGGAATGTTAAATTATCAAGGCTATATGTGGAAATTTATTTTACAGTGTGCATACAGTTTGGATGATTTTGTTACATCCTCACCTGCACAGCAAAAGTCTTATATGAATGAAATTGTTTCTAATTTCACTCTGGTTTCAAAACATACTTTGACAGATGTGCTTGAGTGTGCAGATACAGCCTCGAGAAACGCTGCATCTTTTGTTGTATTAAGACAGCATGCTTGGTTACATAATCAGAACTTCTCTGATAATTCAAAAGCCTAAAGTTCAGAATTGGTGCTTGGGCTCTCTGTTATACAGATTTTCAGATAGTTAGATGATAGAGAAAAATTAATGCGTGGGGTATCCTGGATGTTTCATGTACCCAATATCTCCCCAAACAAGGTGTTTTCCTTCAAGAGGCAGAACAAACAAAAATCCCAGTCAAACAAAAGTCAGGGATCTAAAAGAAAGTGGTAGGAGTATAATTCTTCAAAACCAAACAAGAGGGGTTCCTTTCTGAAACAGGATCTAGTCCCTGCAAATGAATGATTATGCTGAGTCCCATAACACTCCTAATGCCCTCCTACCCTTCCTTCTCTTCCTCCAGGATCTGTCATAACCCTGCATCCTGGCTGCAAATTGTCTCAGGCAAATTAATTTTGAGAATAATTTGGAAAGGATACACTTCCCAGTGGATGTAAAATCCTTCCCCTTAGGAGAATTCTCTTACTTCCACCAGACCAGACAGAGCTGTTTCCTCCAGTGTGCCATCACATGGTAGAAGCAAGGGTCATAGAATCAGTGCTTGCAATACATAAACAAAAAAGGATTTTTCTCCAGAAACTTTTGGATAATAAAAAAGAAGCACTCCTGATGACTCATCCTAGATTTGTCCTTTCTAAATATCTTTGTAGAAGTTCCAAAATTCAAAATGTTCACCTTACAGTCAGTTGCAGCATTGCTTCCAGACTACTTTTTTCATGGTGACTCTAGATCTCAAAGACACATAATCAAATTGCTATTGCTCGCCAGTTTCAGGAAATGTTTAAGATTTGCTGTGCCCAGCTTACATTATCAGTTTTCTGCATAACTCTTTAGGCTCTCTACTGCACCTCCAGTGTTTACTTAGTGGTTGCCAACTGCAGAACGCTAGGCATCCACATTTTTCCTTGATTTGATAAGATTCTGTATACAGGTGTTTGGAGACCTTAGACAAGGTCACATCCCTCCTTTCCCACCTGCGCTTCAAACTGAACCTTAAAAAATGTCCTTCCTCACACCCTGTCAATGACCCTTGTTTTCCTAGAGTGCTGGATAGACACAGTAAAAAAGATGACATTCCTGTCAGAAAACAAAGTTCTGACTTATAAAGTATTTTCTTGGATATCTCCCTTCTACACGTGGCCTCAGTAAGAGAGTTTCTCAAAATTCTAGGCCTTATGGCAGCAATGATCCTCATGATACCAATAGGTAGACTGTACATGAGACAAATTCAGTGGTACTTGAAGAATTTTGGGACCCAGCACATTCATCTCTTGAATTTCCAGGTACCGGTAATGGGATTTGTGAAACAGGAGCTGTTATGGATTAGGGATCATCTGTCTCTGAATCCAGGACACCCTTTCTGTCTCTCTTCAGACTGGAGTCCAATTTGCCCAGATGGACTCTTCATATTTGGCATGGGGAACAGTGTCCATGGGCGTTCAATTGCAGTGTTTGTAGGGGCCTCAGGACACACCAAAACACATAAATGTAAAAAAGATGTTGGCAATGATTCATGCCTTAAAAGTTCTTTGCCATTTATGGACTCTAGGTTTTTTCCTTTCGGTCACAGAGAACACTACCATGATGCAGTACCTGAACATGAAAGAGAGTACAAGGTCGTACCCTCTTTGCCAGTTGGTAATGATTGCTTGGGAACTGGCTGTACAGCATCCCCTTACTCCTTAGGCCTTGTACATTGTATCAGAGCAAACTATACTGGCAGGCAAACTAAGCAGATCCTGGACAGACCCTCACAAGTGGAAGCTCCATGTAGAGGTCTTCCAGGAGTTGATCCATATGTGGGGAGCACCTCAAATAGATCTGTTTGCCTGCTTTCAAAAAATTTAAAAATTCTGTTCAAGACATCCTTGCATTCATGCTTGGAAGACAGATGCTCTATCATTCCCATGGTCAGGAATTTTCCTGTATGCATTTCTATCCATTCCAATGATTCCCAAGGTACTTCTAAAGATTGAGAAAGAATTTCCAAAGATCATTGTGGTAAACCCATTTTGGCCCTGGCAAAGTTGGTTCTCTGTCTTAATACAGTTAACCAAGGGCAATTACCACAAGCTTCTTCACAGACTGGATCTGCTTACACAGCCTGGATGATTCTATTTTGATACTTTTCCGGGACTTGTTCTATGAGGATGTGCAGCAGATATTTAAGTAAACTAGAAAAACTGCAATTAGAAGATCTTATGTTTACATGTGAAAAAGGTTTTCTGGGTAGTACCTAACCAATAATAGGGGCCAAAAGGGTTTTGATCCCTTTGGTTTTGAAATATTTGTGTGAGCTACTTAGAGATGGTTTGTCATATGCTTATATCAAAGTGTATCTTGCAACCCTCTCAGCTTGTCTGCCCATGGTTACCCTTCTTTCATCTCTTTTTGTAGTCTAAACAGTTTATAAAAGGGCTGTTGCACACTTCAGTGTTGCACTCAAAAGCAAATTAATTTTTCCTGGGATCTCAGCTTTGTTCTTGAAAAACTGACCTTGCCTTCTTTTGAACCTGTCTCTCAGGCTCATTTCTGGTTCATGGGGCAGCCATGGTGGTGCATTGTCACCTCACAGCAAGAGGTTCTCCGGTTCAATCTTCGGCTGGGGTGCCTTCTGTGCAGAGTCTGCATGTCTTCCCTGTGGCTGCGTGAATTTCCTCCAGGTGCTCCAGTTTCCTCCCACATCCCAAAGACATGCTGTAGGTAGATTGGACACTCTAAATTGACCCTAGGCATGAGTGTATGTGTGTGTGTGCCTTCTGTGGAAAGTAGGGCACCAGGCTGGCAACTTGACACCATAAAACTCTACTGCCAATCATGAGCGGAGAGGTGATCCACTGTGGTGACCCCTAACTAGGAAAAAGCTGAAAGAAGACTTGGAAGACTGTTTTACTTATTGCTCTGACATCTGCAAGTCGAGAATCTGATCATCTCATGGTGGGCTAACTCTATCTGATTTTTCACAAGGACAGGGTTGTGTTACACACTAATTCATCATTTATGCCTAAAGTGATTTCTGGATTTACCTTAAATTATGAACAGCTGTTTGTCTTTTATATGGGGTTTAAGAATGGTCTACCTGCCTCTAAGCAAACTACTACACAATAGTTGTCCTCTGCTATTATTTTCTGTTACTCTCATGGTAAATCTCTTCCAGACAAAGTTAAGGCTCATTCAATTAGGGTCTTATCCACTTTAATGGTATATTGGAAAGGGGTAGACTATACAAGCATTCTAGAGGCAGCAACTTGGTCCTCTGTTTACATCTTCACAAAGCACTACAAACTGCATTATTTTTCAATGCCCAGAGCAGGCTTTGCTCGGACCATCCTTTGGGGGCTCATGGATCCTTATCCTTCCACCTCCCGGGTAGGGTAAGCTTTGGGGATCTACCCAAAATGCCACTGAGGCAGTGGTATTGATAAACATAGTACATTTGCAGAAGTCCTACTTACCTATAACAGTAGATGTTCTAATTCCTCACTGCCTCAGTGGCAGCACCGACCCACCATCCTCCAGACTCTACATAGTTAAGGCGGGTTTCAACCTCTTTGATTCAGTTGTTGTTGGCTCTGGTTTTATATGGTATTATGATTAGGTTAGAATTTACTCTTGCTAGATGATCCTAGCTTCATATACTTTCCTTTCCTGCATTGTGGAAGTGAAAAAGCCTAAACACTCACTTCCTGTGACAGTGGAAGGCACGCCACTCAGGATATTGTCAGCCAATCAGCTGTCACAGGAAGAAAGAGGGAGGGGAGTCTGAGCTTTTGAAAGCTGGACAGTTTGGGGTTACTTTGTCAGATAACCCAAAATGCCACTGAGGCAGTCAGGAATTTGAACATCTGCTGTTACAGGTAAGTAGGACTTATGCAACTATACTTTCTTCTAGGTGAACAAGTTTCCTCCCATATACTTTCCTCTAGGAGCACAAGTTTCCTCCCATCTTTCTAAATAATTCCGTGTTGACTGGCTACACTAAATTATTTCTATACACACACACACACACACACACACACACACACACACACATATATATATATATATATATATATATATATGCTTTTATATATATATATATATATATATATATATATATATATATATATATATATATATATATATATATATATATATATATATATATATGTGATCATAAGATCATAGGAAGTTACTATGCTATTGGCCCTGAGGCCCTTACAAGCCTAGCCAAGAATTTTGGCCATGTTCCGAAAAGTCAGCAGGGACACAGGTGGAATCCCAGAGGTGTATTTCCTGTTCCCCATCCAGTTACCCAGGTTGCGTTAAAAAGGGTTAATGAGGTACTCTGCTTGACATGGAGAGGGAGTCTATTCCACAGAAGGAGGAGCCTCGGGGATACAAATCTCTTCCACCAACAAGTCCTATTGATGTCACACACAAGGTTGAGATCACGTGTGTGGGTTACTCCAGTGGAGCTTGACTTGCGGATATGCAGCAATCCCATCAAAGCAGGGTCTGAGATTGCTTTGCATGCCAGACAGAAGTCACCTCCGAGGAGTCTGTAGGAGACTGAGTAGAGGGACAGAGCTTTTAGCCTATCTGTGTAGGGTAGATGTTTGAGGCCCAGATTCTCCTGGTGAGGAACCTTTGTGGGCTCTCCTGCTGCTGTATATGTTTTGTGAGGTACATGCTGAAAGGGGCATTGTACTCAATAATGGGTCTTATAAGGGAAGAATACAGGGATGTTATGACCTCCTTGCTCTCTGGATGAGATACCCTTACTTATGAGGTGGGCCATGTAACTGAGGCAATATGGTGGTTGAAAGTCAATTTGCTATCAACGTGGGTGCCAAAGTCCCTCACAACTACTTGCATGCTTATGACCTTGTTATTAATGTGATAATTTGTGGGGATGTCACTCTCCCAAAAGGGGATGCTGATGCATTTTTTGGCATTCAGTTTGAGGCCATGTTTCTGGCACTAGTCATTTGTTTGGGTGAAAAACCTCTTGGAGGATGTCCACATAACTAGGAGAATTGATTACATTGCCCAGCTTGCAGTCATCTGCAAACCTGGTCATCAATAGCCCACTGGTTTTGACCTGCATCTCAGAAAAGTATATCCCATTATTATCATAATTAACCCCATTATTGTCATAATTATCCCCCTTTTCCAAATTTTACATGGGGTTGTGGTATCACATCATCTGTAGCCATCTCTCTTGATTCATAGCTGGTCTCCTACATTCTTTGACAGTCATACTACCCTGTTACAGGTCTTCCCTTGTGCAATTCATTCATCTTTTTTCTGAGTGTCCTCATCTACTCTTACCTTCTTCATGTCTCTCCCAAATTTGCTTTACTAAATTGCCTCCTGATTTTCTGCACATGTGACAAAACCATCATAATCTCTTTTTCTTGACCTTCTTTATGTCTGGGGTTACTTTGGCTTCTGCTCTGATGTCCTCATTTCTTTTCCTTTCCTACAGTGTACATACTACTACCCATCTCAGGCACTTCATATTTATTACCTCAGGCTTCCTCAGCTTCTCTGCCTTCACACAGGGTCAGCATTATGCATAGGCAAACTAGGCATGTATACTTTTTTAGCTTTAGAAAATAAATAGACAGAATGACATGTCTTTGGAACAGGCTGCCAGTTCATGTGAAGCAGAGTACCTCTATGACACTGTTCAAAAGGAACCTTGACGAGTTGTTGGGGCACCGTAAATTCATACCGGGGATAGCACCCACAACCCTCATTACTAAATATAATCCTTGGTATTGGCTACAGTACTTTTAGTATTACATTGGGATAAAATAGCCACGCTTGAAATTACCTCCATGTTGATAGCCTAGTAACTTCCTATGATCCTACCCAGCTGCAAGAGCAGCAACCTAGGGAGGAAGTTGAAGGCTTGGCCATTTGATTTGTTGGCCTCCCTGCTCCATTCCACCCATGATCTACCTAGACAACAAATTATGTTGATTGTGGGTAGGACTGAACAAAAAGTCAATACATTTTAAACTAGAATATCTGTGATGTGAAATGAAAGCTGCTGTAGGTGATATCATGAGCTAAGTGTTTTTGTTTTTTCACTGTTATTGGCAGACAACCAGATATTTATGCTCATATTTCTCGGGTTTCCCTGATTTTGCTTCATATATTTGCCCAGTCTGACAACAACAAGAGTCATTTGCTTTTTTAGTGTTGCCCCAGTGTGACATTAGAGAGGTACACAAACAGTGGCTGCTGTTTGGGGCAGAGGTGAGGGGGCATGCTGTATATATGTATGACAGCAGCAACTTGAATATATGACTGCAGCCATTTGTGTTTTCATGTTCATCCCATTCTAAGACCAGAAGAAATATACAGAATGTGATCATCTTTTTTTTTTTTTTTCACAGATGTTACTTATGATCTTCGCAACCATTTGTCTTGTAGGTATATGGTGAATTGTTATTTTGTCAGCTTTGAATGTTAAGCCACCTTGGATACAACTTATTTCTTTACTTAAATAAAAAGGTAAGACTGAATTTCTTTTCTTACTCACAGTTTTTCTTTTGGCCATCACTGAATCAAAAGATTGGAAAAAAAGCTCTAAACTGCACCTTAGAGCATGTAGAACCCCATGTTGTCTGGAAGCCTAGTGACCCTCAAACCCCTAGCTTAATGTGGTTATTACAGTGTAGTCATAGTCCCTTAAGGTCTGTTTAAAGGATGCATGAAAAACCAAAGCTGAAAAGTAACAGTGACCTTCTTTCCTTAATTATGCTTTTTGTACAGACCATTATTAGATAAAAATGATTGTTTAAAAAAGTCCCTGAAATACATCTCATAACATCTAAAACCCGACTGCATTTGGCATCTTAGCAGTACCCCAGACCTCATGCTTAATTTATTTATTTATTTCTTCTACATTTATGCAGTGCAGTCTTGTTCAGTTAGGGTATGTTGAAAGGATGCAGGGAAAAAGCAAAGTTGTAAAGTAAAACTGAATTTCTTTTAATTCAATGGATGAACAAGTTATTTAAATAACTGTAACATGCACTTCAGAGTATCTAAACACGCAGGATGTCTTAATACATGACTTAATACAGTTCTTTTTTGCACAATTATCAGTCTAGTCTTGCTTAGTTAGGACGTGTTGAGTAAATGAATGGATAAATGAATAACTGAATGAAGGAATGAATGAGGATTGAAACTGAAGCATAAGACAAACTGTGAGAAAAGGAAGAAAAAATCTAGATGATGTGGGTAAGCCAGAATTGGGGGCAGACCAGGGGGACACTGGGTAATATGTATTGGGGAAGTTAGCAGTGGGGGGTGCCATGGAGCCCTTCACCTAGGGTGCCAGTTCACCTACAACTGGCCTTGCCTTCACTACCTATTGTTTTGTGCCATACAGTATCACTGGTTCACCACTGTTTTTGTACACCTTACTTTTCAGCTTCTTTGGCATTCTTCTGTCATGCTCTACTCCTGACACTTTCTACTGGCTGGCTGCAGCACATCTGATTCTAGCTTTGACTTCCTCATTCGGACTTACTCATTCTTCAACTATACCCCCCAGATACTTGAAGCTGTTAACCTGTTCCATTATTTTCCCTGCTCTCTCAGTTTTCAGCTTCTAATGATTTCAGCCATCTGCTTCTATGACCTCAGCCTCAGTTCCATCCCATGTGCCTTCAGTTTTGCATTCCAGTGCTCTATCACTTGCTGAAGTTCCTGTTTAGAATCTGCTTGCATTGCCACATCATCTGCATGCTGCATACAGCAACTTTGTTGTGTGAGGTTTTCTTTATTCAGAAGGCCAAAGCATCTACAACTATGCCTGTTTAAGCAAAAAAGGGTTATAAGAATGAACTTGGCTTTATTCTACATGGCTTTCTGTAAGAAGCCCCCTCAAGATAAGAGTTTAGGCATTCATCATTGTAGGAATGGGAAGGTGAAAGAGGAAGTGTAAAGCAAGGGTGGGAGTTTACAGCCATCACATCATATACTTTCCTCATGCTTCAGTGATCCAAATTTGTCTAAACAGTAGATCAAAGAAGATCTACCAATGCATTTTAAAAGTGATAACTTGGTAATGTAACAAGGTAAATTGTGACTGCAGTTAGAACCACGGTCTTCTGAAATGTGGGTGATGATATAATGCTGTGATAGAAAAGGAACTACCATACTCCAAATCAGACTCCAGGCTAGAGGAACATCGGCCTTGCAAGTTCAGTGTCTAGTGACCAACCTGTAATAATAAGTGTCTGTGTTGGGCACCACTCAAAATGCATGATATAAACTGTAATTTGAAAAGTCCAAAAGACTGTGAGAAATGCAAAATAGAATACTAAGATGAGATGTATCAGTGCAGCAAGGAGCCAATTGCCAGTCAGGGAAACATCTTGACACGGGCCTACTTCTAAATCCTGAAATCCCACAAAACCGAACGAGAGACAAAAATAATGAATTGTTGAAATCTCGAATGGCTGATTTTTCACAGGACCCCCACACCCACCTAACTATATATACCCAGTGTTGTGCTAGTTACTTATAAAAGTAATAAGTTACTATTACTAGTTACTTTTAAGTGAAAGTAATATATTACTATTACCTATTACTTTTCTAAAAAAATAATATATTACTATCACTAGTTACTAACTAAAGTGGTGGCTGAGGTGGTGCGGCGGCCATGGTGGTGCAGCGGTTAGCGTTGCCACCTCACAGCAAGAGGTTCTCCGGTTCGATCCTCAGTTGGGGTGCCTTATGTGCAGAGTCTGGATGTTCTCCCTGTGGTTGTGTAGGTTTCCTCTGGGTGCTCTGGTTTCCTCCCACATCCCAAAGACATGCTGTAGGTGGATTGGACACTCTAAATTGGCCCTAGGTGTGTGTGTGTGTGTGTGTGTGTGTGTGTGTGTGTGTGTGTGTGTGTGTGTTTGTGTGTGTGTGTGGGCCTTCTGTGGAAGGTTGGGTGCCGGGCAGGCAACGCGACACTGTAAAACTCCACTGCCAATCATGACAGGACAGATGATCCACTGTGGTGCCCCTAACCGGGAAAAGCCGAAAGAAGAAGAAGACTACTTACTAACTAAAGTAACGTTACTGTTGAGTTACTTTTACATAAGTATAGTTTATCAATTCTCATATTCAGATTTACTCACACAGTACTTGTGTGTGAGGAATACATGCTTACTGCACATGAATATGAGTGTATTACAGTTGTATACACAGTGTTACAATAATGATGAATAGCATTTTACAATTTAAAAAGTCCCACGGACTAGTCTTTATAGTCAGAGACTCATAATTTAATACTTAAACCAAAGTACACACAGCCAGCAACACAAGACCCATAACAGGTTACAACCCATCAAACATTCAACAACGTACATTAGGTTAATCTGCTAAAATTAATGCTGAAGAAGCAAAAATGCTTACAGAAAATGTCATACAGATCTAACAAGATTGTTAACACAACAAAGTCAACAAAAATATCACTTTATATAACTATTCACAATGACTACACAATGAATGAGTGGAGAAACAGATCAATGATATGAAAAAGAATCTAATGGAAACCTTAACAAGCATTTCAACTGTTTGTACTATGTCTGACATTTGGACACATCAGAATTGTAGTTTCTTTGGTGTCACCACCCACTGGATCGACTGTGATACACTTCAAAGAAAGTCAGCTACTCTATCATTCTTCAAATTACAGGGGAGGCATACATACGATCTTATAGCATCAACTCTTGAGAGCATTCACATAGAGTACAAGATAGATCAAAAGGTGTGTGAGACAGTTACTGACAATGGCAGCAATTTTGTAAAAGCTTTCATAGGTTCATACTAGGCTATCTGCCCTGGGGCAATTATAAGCCTAGCCCGATTCTGTATGGCTTACGCCACCCCTTGATTTGAGGATACTGTGCCCTTTTTAAGGTTTAGTTTACTGTACCTCTGTCTAATAGTGACATGGGAGTAATCCCTGGGACAAACCTACGATCCCCCATCCACTTATTGAGATTCTTCTTGAAGAGATTCAGTGAGGTGCTCTGCCTCACATGAACTGGAATTCTATTCCAGAGCGAAGGGAGCCTCTGGGTTATGAACCTGTCCCTCCAGCAAGTTCTATTTATTTCTGTGCTGAGGTTCAAGTCCCTCGAGCATGTGGCTCTAAGGGATTTAGATTTACTGAGGTGGAGCATGTCCATTAATTCTGGATTTGACATAGCTTTGTATGTCAGGCATAGATCGCCTCAAGTAGGTGGTATGCAACTGAGTAGAGCTGGAGTTTTTAACCGAGCAGCATATGGCATCTGTTTGAGACCCTTGATCCTCTTGGTGAGATACTTTTGGGGTCTTTCTAATTGCTGCAGGTGTCGGGTAAGGTACATCCCAAAAGGGGCATTGTATTCTATGATGGGCCTGATGAGGGATGAATAAAGGGGCACGATTACCTCTCTTGATCTAGATGTGAAACCCTTCGTGATGAGGTGGGCTATGTAGAAGGTCTTTCTAACCACTTTGGCAATGTGGTTTTCAAAGGAGAGATTGCTATCAACTTGGGTCCCCAGGTCCCTAATAACTTTCTCTGTACTTAATGGGTTTCCGCCTATGTGGTAATTTGTCACTGTCGTCTCGGAATGTGAAAGATCTGAGACTACAAGAAATTCTGTCCCAAGATGAGGATGATGATGGTGAAGTGATTTACAACAGTGTGACAGCTGTACTGAGTCAGTGAGGGCAAAGCAAGAACACCTATTCACTGTCTCCCCACCTGAGATGTGCAGCACACACATTGACTCTAGTTGCCGTACACAATGGTGAATCTGCTTCTAATGATGCACCGTATAAAAAAGATCATGCAAAGTATCATGGCCAAATGCTATGCTGCTTGGAAGAATGCTAGTTGCAGCAAAATAAGTGTGATCTGGCATTGATTATTCTCAATGCGAAACAATGGAATTCCACTTTCTATGCAATGGAGAGAATTCACCTCATTGCAACTTGGGGTGAAGGCTTGCTGAAAGAGATGTGTGAACAGATTGGAATTGCCATCTTCAGGCCTGCAGAAATTGCCTTTGTTGCCGAGTTTGTACAAGCAGTTCAGCTCCTGGCAATGGCTCTGGACATCCTGCAGTCACATCTGAAAAGTTTCATGGGAATCCTGATCCCCACCATTATGTGCCTGAAAAACAAGTCTGAAGTCAGGCAGTCTGTGAAGCTTGTTGTGCCGCTAGTTGATGCTCTTCTTAAAGGCACTGAGGCTCGGTTCAATCACCTTCTGGAGAGGGAAGAGCTCATTCTGGCTATCACAGTGTATCCACAGTTCCGTTTGCGATGGATGGATAGTGAAGAGCAGAAGTTCAGAGGCAAGGCTCTGCTCCTTGATTCCATGCAGAAACTGGATGAACCTGCACGTGGGTCATCTGAAGGTCATATGTTACCTGGCTTCTGTTAGCTATCATTGCCTTCTGCTGCTGCTGTTGTTGTTGCAGGGTCTGACACCTGTTGTAACCATGTACTTGAGAGATGTCAGTCTTCCTACTGTATTATCATATTATGATGCATGGAAAATACTATAAACATCTTACTGACCTTCTTAGTGAAGGACTGTCAAGAATCACCTGACATTTGTGTGCTTTTGTCAGTCCCACAACAAATTTAATTGCATTATGTATCTAGGTTTGAGCAGTATTGCATTGCATTTCTGCCAAGATCACAGTGTAGTACATCTTGGTTAAGAATCAACATTCAGGGGGGTATCCAGCAACACCTGCAAAATACAACATGACATAATTTCAAGGGGAGGAGTGGCTATAAGCATAGTTTGTGTCTGTCAGCATTTATTTTACATACCCTGCCACAAGTTACCATCTAGGTGGTCTATATGGTCATTTGAGAAATGAATACACTGAAGGTAAACATACAGTTCAGACATATGCTTTATGTGGGAATAAAGTGAACTACCAGGGTGTCGCTCACTCGGGCATGAACACAAGCACACACACACACACACACACACACACACACACACACACACACACACACACACACACACACACACACACACACACACACACACACACCATGCTTGTGAGCAGGAGCGAGTGGGAAATAATCCCCTGTGAATTGTAAATTACCTTGCAATTCAAATAGGGGTAGCATTTCCTATTACATGCCTGTTTAACTGTGTGCCTGCTAGAGCCACTTATGTGGTAGTAAGTCACATGACTGCAAGACTGAAGCTGTATAGCTGTATGCCTAGTAACTACTCATAAACCTATGAAGACCCAAGTGAAAGAATACATAGATTTTGTCAGAGACTGAAGCATTTTTGCTAGATATGGAAAGTTGATTAAAGCATAAGACCTGTGTTTTCTTACTATCAAGTGAAGTTTGTTTTAGCTAGTCTTATTGTCATTGTAAATAAACTGCTCTGAACTTAAGAATGTTGTTTCCAGTGTGTTTTTCCTCACTTCATCTATCTGACTAGCTTCATCCATCCATCCATCCATAACCCCTTTTTTCCCATTTTACACATGGGGTTGGGGTGTCCCTTCTGCAGTGTCTAAGGTTAACAGATGAAAAAAACATGCATCCAGTTTCTGACATGTCTTCACACAGAAATGTGAAACAAATATTTCTGATCAGAAGGACAAAGTCCTATGGACAGTTAACTAACAGAATGGTCTATATCATGTAGCTAGACAAACCAATCAACAGCGTATTTATCATTTTGGTGAAAACAACATATTGATGATTTCATTTTTTGCAGGAGCAGTTGTGAGCACTCTCCAACTTTACCCCCCCACACACACACATATACAGATGAACCCATTCAAATATAATCAGCCTGCCTTGCCCATATTCTTAAGTGCACTGACATCTAATTAAGTCATCCTACATTAAGATTAATTTGAGACATTAGTCACCATCAGCCTGGTGGGGACAAAATACCAATGACTGGGATAAGCAAAAGAACTTATGCAGTGATATTTTGCCAACATAAACTCAAGTAGAGCAAAAGAATAAAATACAGCTTAATAATAAAACTGGTACCAAAGTCAAATAAATGAAGTTCCACAACATTATTATATTACTGGAAAGTTTATTCAGAAAGAGAAAAGTAATATGTACCGAATATTATGGAATTTTAGAACTTTTGAGGATTTTGTCACCCAAGCTATCTTCAATTAGTTGTTAACTTTTAATATTTTTGTACTTCTGAAACACTTATAATTGTGCTATACAGTTGCTCTACTACATTTTGCACTGTTATAAAGCTTTTTTATTGTTTCACTGCATTTATGTACTCTTTTAACTGTATTTTTCATTGCTAGATACTGTTTCATTACTCGAATTGCATGTTTACTGAATTACTTAACTGTAAACTACTTTTTCATACTGAGAGTTGTATTTTCTGTTTGTGAGTGCTCTATCCGAGCTTTTCTGTGCATTTTTGATTTTTTTGAGGTTTCTGTGTTCTACAGCTAGGAACTGTAATAATGTGGATTGCTATAATTGTATTTTTATTTAATTACTAAATTGTAAACTGCTTTTTCATACTGAGACTTGTATTTTCTCTTTAAGGGTGTTCTTTCTATTCATTTAAAGTGAGGTTTCTGTGTTCTGACCAGGTGGCATAATCGTGATAGAGGCCTGTTGTCTAGGCCTGGTAGTTTTGTTTGAGTTTCCTGTGTTTCTGGCAGCCGTTTTCTGCAGATAGTCTTTCTTCATTATTATTGAGAGTAACAAGGCCTCCTGACCTTCTGTAGTATGAGTGATTGGGTAATAGCAGGGGCTGAGTAGTAATTTGATCTTCTAACTCTTCCATCCTTACTGGTATATAAACTCTGTGTCTTGAAAAGGTTGTGCTTGTATTGCTCAGGTGGTGGATTGTATTTCATTACCGAAACTAAGTGGAAATTCCTTAAGATTCCAAGAGCAAGATAAGTTATTTCTTACACTTATTTCACTGAACTGCACTTCTGAATCACTTATAATTGTGCAATACAGTTGATCTACTACATTTTGCACTGTTATAAACCTTTTTTTTATTGTTTCACTGCATTTAGGTACTGTTTTAACTGTATTTTTCATTGCTAGATACTGTTTCATTACTCTAATTGCATGTTTACTGATTTACTTAACTGTAAACTGCTTTTTCATACTGAGAGTTGTATTTTCTGTTTGTGAGTGCTCTATCTGAGCTTTTCTGTGCATTTTTGATTTTTTGAGGTTTCTGTGTTCTACAGCTAGGAACTGTAATAGTGTGCATTACTATAATTGTCTCTTTACAGTTAAAAGCATTCTCTAAGTCTGCTTGCTCCTTGATCTGTTTAAAGCTTTCATTTAGTGGCTACAGCTAGGAACTGTAATAGTGTGCATTACTATAATTGCATTTTTATTTAATTACTAAATTGTAAACTGTTTTTTCATACTAAGACTTGTATTTTCTCTTTGTGGGTGTTCTTTCTATGCTTTTAAAGTGAGGTTTCTGTGTTCTGCTCAGGTGGCATAATCTTGATAGAGGCCTGTTGTCTAGGCTTGGTAGTTTTGTTTGAGTTTCCTGCGTTTCTGGCAGCCATTTTCTGCTGATAGTCTTACTTCATTATTATTGAGAGTAACAAGGCCTCCTGACCTTCTGTAATATGAGTGATTGGGTAATAGCAGGGTCTGAGTAGTAATTTGATCTTCTAACTCTTCCATCCTTATTGGTATATAAACCCTGTGTCTTGAAAAGGTTGTGCTTGTATTGCTCAGGCTGTGGATTGTATTTCATTACTGAAACTAAGGGGAAATTCCTTAAGATTCCAAGAGCAGGATAAGTTATTTCTTACACTTATTTCACTGAACTGCACTTCTGAAATGCTTATAATTGTGCTATACAGTTGATCTATTACATTTTGCACTGTTATAAGGCTTTTTATTGTTTCACTGCATTTATGTACTGTTTTATACTGTCTAAATTGTATTTTTCATTGCTAGATACTGTTTCATTACTCTGATTGCATGTTTACTAAAGTACTTAACTGTAAACTGCTTTTTCATACTGAGAGTTGTATTTTCTGTTTGTGAGTGCTTTATCCGAGCTTTTCTGTGCATTTTTTGATTTTTTGAGGTTTCTGTATTCTACAGCTAGGAACTGTAATAGTGTGCATTACTATAACTGTCTCTTTACAGTTAATTTTACTGTTTTATACTGTTTAAACTGTATTTTTCATTGCCAGATACTGTTTCATTACTCTGATTGCATGTTTACTAAAGTACTTAACTGTAAACTGCTTTTTCATACTGAGAGTTGTATTTTCTGTTTGTGAGTGCTCTATCCAAGCTTTTCTGTGCATTTTTGATTTTTTGAGGTTTCTGTATTCTACAGCTAGGAACTGTAATAGTGTGCATTACTATAATTGTCTCTTTACAGTTAAAAGCATTCTCTAGAGTCTGCTTGCTCCTTGATCTGTTTAAAACTTTCATTTAGTGGCTACAGCTAGGAACTGTAGGCTTTGCAGTTGCCAGCCCATACTGTATATTTGATCTGTGACACTCCTCCCAGTCTAGTGTCATTAGTTCATTCAATCTAATAGAGAACATTTGTGAAGGCCAACCCACTCAGATTCTTAACGTTGAATTAACTTCTGTTCCGATTTTTCCATATCCACTTTTACTGAAAAAAAAAAATTCTAAGTTTGCTTCCCCCCTTTCCTGTGGCAGGTCTTGTCCAGATATGGATTTGCTGTGTCCAGGACTATTTGTGAGCTTCTGAGCCCCCCCCCCACTTAACTAGGGTTAAACTATTCCTGGCCATAAAGTCTGCTCTTCAAATTTTCCCTTGCAACTCGCCAGCTTTTTAGTTTTTGCACTCAAATCTGTTTCTTTGAGCTCAGCACTTGTTCAGAACTTGTTATAAACACTAAATAAGTTAGAAATTACTACAGCACTCAACTTTCCTCACTTGTCTAGAGGAAAACAATTTTTAGTACTTAATAAATAAGCACCTATTCAGGCATGTCTAAAGGTCAGCTCCCATGTTTTCTCCTGTTTACATGATGAATCTGGGCATCTTGGGACAATGCAGCAATTGCCTCATGTACACAGACACCCCTCTCCTCCTACCACCCAACACTATGACCTGTGAGAGATGCACTTATACAGCCAAACTGGAAGCAAAGCTCTCTTTACCGAAGACTGGACTAGACAGTCAAGAGGAGAAGGTAAACACTTGCACCGCACCACACTCATCACATAGTCCTTCAAAACCTACACCACCAAAACACACACACAGAAGCATAAAACACACACCTACATTCGTGGAGGCTCTCAGTAAAAATCTGCCCAAACAACCGAGACCTCCAAAGCAGAAATGCAAGCAACCTCCACCCCCCAACAGAACCCAAATGATACATAGCCCACATACTCAGTATGCCACTCAACTACAGTCCATAAGGCATAATGTACCCAACACTCTAGTCATAGGTGACTCTATAGTCAGGCACACTGATGTTCCACTCACCAGGCTAAACAAGGAAAAAGTTACTGTCAGCTGCCTGTCGGGTGCCAGGATCCGGCACATAATGCACGCACTCAGGTCACACCACAACAAGTACAAATATGACTCTGCCATTGTCCATGTTGGTGTGAATGATCTAAGACATACCTCCCTGGACTACTTGAAAAGAGACATGGAGGAGCTCTCCGATCTTGTAGCCTAGGCCGGTTTGACCCTAGCCCTGAGTAGCATCCTGCCATCACCCAGAATGATACCACAGTACAAGGACAAAATGATTAACTTTAACAATTGGCTAAGCTTCTGGTGTCATTCTAAGGGAATCCAGTATCTGTCTGCCTAGGATGACATGATCGACAGACCACGCTGCTTTGCCAGAGATGGCCTGCACCTGTTGCCCTTGGGATTCCGGATACTGGCAAAGGCTCTTGCCACCCCTATAGTGCCTTATTTAGGCAAGGTTCAAATGACAAATTCACCACAATAACAGGTACAAGCAAGAAAAATCTGAGGCTAATGCTGCTCAATGCTAGAAGTCTAAACCTCAAAATGCACTCACTCAAGGCACTCCTTAAAATGGAGAACATTGACATCTGTGCAGTGACAAAGACCTGGTTCAAAGCTCCAGCGAGCACCCCTGCATTACCAGGCTATAATTCATACCACATCTTTCGGCCACCAAACCCGGACCGAAACACTAAAGGTGGAGGTGTGTCCATATTCATTAAGGATACCACACCTCTAAGCTAGTTGCTCAGCATAATGCATCCAAGATTATCCAAGTTCAACTAACTCTGGGCAAAACTGCAATCCAGATTGTAGCTTGCTAGAGACCCCCCACCATGCCCCAGGATTTCCATGCCTCTTTTCTTGATACACTGGAAAATATTAAGGTACAACCCAACACTCTAATAATGAGTGATTTCAACTACCCTACCATTAACTGGGAAAACTACTCGTGTGCCAACTCTTTTGCTCAATATTTTCTGGAACTCATCAATTCCAACTCCTTGGATCAACTTATCCACACCCCCACCAGGGGCAGCAATATCCTAGACCTGGTCATCACCAACATAGGCGACTGGTGTTCCACACCAGAGGTCAGCTCCTCATTGGTCAGATCCGACCACAAGCTAATCACCCTAGACATCCACATTCCGCTCCCACCCCCCATTAGGAAAACAACCATAAAAAATTTATCCAAAGCCAACTTCACACTTCTTAAGACGGAAGTGGCAAACTTCACGACACCCATGCAGATAGACAATAGAGGTACGACTGCTGAATCCTACACAAATGCACTTTATAAGGACTTACACGAGTGCATGGCTCATGCTATCCCTAACAGAACCAAGATGCTATCCTCCAAAAAAAGGAAGCCAATCTGGTGGTCTTCTGCCATAAACAAACTCTACAACAGAAGAAAGAAACTGTTGCAAAAAAGAGTAAAATCCCATGATTGGAGGAACTCCCTGGTCAGCCTCAGTATGAAGCTGAGATCCCTCATAAAATCCTCCAAAGCTAGTTATGAAAACAAAATCACCATTGATTCAAAAGACAACCACAAAGCATTCTATAGCTATGTCAAGAATCTCAATTGCAACACTCAGATCTGCTCTGAGTTACAGCACAATGACACTAAATATACAGAACCAACTGATATTGCCAACATCCTGGCAGATAGGTTCAGTGCTAACTTTACCCCCTCTCACCCCCTAAAGGGCCCATCTTTATACTGGAAGAATGCAAAGTACCTGTAATCATGGCTGCACAGGTAAAAACCCCACTCTCCAAAGCTAAAAACACAGCATCCATGGGACCTGATAACATCCCAGGCTGCCTTCTACGCGAACTACAGAACGAACTGGCACCCCACCTAAGTACCATGTTCAATCATAGCCTCACCTCAGGCTTTGTGCCCATTGAATTGCACACCGCAACGGTTATCCCACTCCACAAAGGGGGGGCCACAACAGACCCCGGGAACTACCGCCCCATTAGCCTGACGAGCCTGGTCTGCAAGGCCATGGAACGTATCATCATGGAACTCATAAACAAAGACATTGGAGCTCTCCAAACTCTGGACCCCACACAGTTTGGGTTTGTAAAAGGCAGATCATATCTCCTAAACCTGATAGACTTCTTTGAAGTAGTCACCAAAGCCATAGATGAGGGTAAGGTGGTTCACACAGCCTATCTAGATCTTGCCAAGGTGTTCAACACCATCCCCCACTCTGGAATTATAGATAAACTCACTAAACTAGGTATAAATCCCTATGTCACAAGATGGGTTGCCAACTGGCTTACTGACAGAACCCACACTGTGAAAGTAGCAGACTCCAAATCAGACTTCAGACCAGTGACATGTGGAGTACCACAGGGTTCAGGCCTGGGTCCTCGCCTGTTTGGTATCTACTTCTCTGAAGTACAGGCTAACACAGAAGGTCTTTGGCTAACTAAATTCACAGATGACTGCAAACTAGGAGCCATAATCAAAACTTGTAATGATGTGGACATCCTACAAAAGGGCCTCACTGGGACAGAGGCCTGGTGTCAAAGCCATGGTCCCAAGCTCAATGCCAAAAAGTGAATTGCCATCCCCTTTGGTAAAAACTCTGTACCCATGAACTACCACATAGGCGGTAGCCTACTTAACACCGAAAGTGTGATAAGAGACCTTGGGATACAGGTGGACAGTAGTCTCTCCTTTGATTATCATATCACCACAGTGGTCAGGAAATCCTTCTATGTGGCACACCGCATCACAAAAGGTTTCTCATCCAGAAAAAAAGAGGTCATTGTTCCCCTCTACTCATCACTCTTTAGACCCATTATAGAGTACAGTGCCCCTTTTGGTATGTACCTCACAAGACATCTACAACAACTGGAAAGGCCGCAAAAACACCTCACAAAGAGGATTACTGGTGCCTTATGCAGACCGACTCAAAAAGCTCCAGCTTTACTCCATCGCATAGCACCTACTCAGAGGCAATCTCTGCCTAGCATACAAAGCTATGTCAAACCCAGAGCTGTTGGACATGCTCCACTTAAAGAAATCCCAATCCCTCCGAGCTTCACGCTCTAGGGACCTAAACCTTGTCACCACAATAAACAGAACATGCTGGAGGGATAGATTCCTGTCCCAGAGATTTCCCATACTCTGGAACAGACTACCTATCTGTGTCAAACAGAGCTCCTCATTAGCACTCTTCAAGAAAAATCTTGATGATTGGATGGGTAATAGGAAATTCACCCTGGGGATCACGTCTGTGGTTCTGCTTGACAGGGGCACAGGAAAATAATTTTCTTGGGTGTCGAAAGCCAGGGTACTTTTTTGGCTAGGCTTGTATAGGTCCTAGGGCCAATAGCCTAGTACCTACCTATGAACCTATGAACCTATGATCCTATGTATTGCTTAGATGCTGAACTGTTTCTACTGACTGATACTTATAGTAGTACAAATCCTTGAACAAAGAACAACTATCAGCGCATTGTATACAACCCCTTAGGAGAACCACCAAGGTCTTATTTGAGAGGCCACAAATTTAAGAATTATGCATATGTTGCTTATTCATATACTGTAGCTGTAGCACTTTGTACTGTGAAACTCAAAAGTCTTCATACACTCAGCATCGAGAATGCAGTTGAAAGCTATTCTTGTTTTTATTTCACCCTGACTGGAAACCTATTTTGCGACATGACCTAGTAAAATGATAAAAATGTTACATAGCAGGCTGTACAATATAATGTTACATAGCTGGATGTACATTTATGAGTCTTTTGAAGCCGGTAGCAAACTTAAAAGAAAACCCTAAGCACAGAAACAGTGCCACAATAGTGTTACCCTAGATATTATTAATGTACACTTTTGGGGTGAAATCATTGCCTATTTCCTAGCTTTTCGGGAAACATATCTACATTTCTGTTGAATTTGCTTATTTTGACCTGTTACATCCAAGTTGGTGTAACTAACTAGCCTTCTTTATATGGTGGAAAAGTCTTTTCACATACAATATTATATAATAAATTTGAACAGAAAACAAAATAAGTGCATGAAAACATTTGTATTTGCTACAGTCCACGTACATTTTTATATACAGTTTAGTTGCAAAACGTGTTTTGCATGCACAGTAAAATACAAACCAGATGAACTGAAGATTTTTTTAAGATCACTACAGTTTAAGTTGCTTTTGCTAATAATAATGATAATGTTGGATTTCCTCAAAACCAATGCAATATTTTAAAAGTGACGCTCTGTCTAATCCATTTTATTTCTTTTAGTCACCTGCCCACCTTCCTAAATCTTTATACCTTTATTTCCTGTTTTGTATTAGAAAAAAGCCATGTGGTTAGGATTTGCTTCAAGTCAGAATAGTTTTTAATGTAAGATACCCCCTCTACATTATCATGTCAAACAGTGGCTCTTTAGACTCTCTCCTAACCTGCGGCTTCTCTACCTGCTTGTTACTTACATATGGGTAGAGTTGGGGGCAACCAGAATGTTGACTTCCAAAGTGCAGCTTGGGGGTAGTTTTCTTATCCACCATGTCTATTACAGTATCTTCTACAGAGCTGCTCATTATAGGCACTTATTATTTCAATTAAGTATGTTTCTGCATGCCACAGGCAGTCCTAATGCCAGATCCAATATATGGGAATGTGCTGCTTTTCACCCTTTTTCAGGCATTCATAGGAAGGTGATACATAAAGTGACGTAGTCCTTCCAACCAGGAGTGGCATGCAAGCTGGCAGCTGCAGTCTCCCCAGTCAATCATCCACTGTTCACAGCACCCAGTGAACTGGAGTAAAATGAAATATAGACAAAGTTCAGCCTCTGTGCCATTGAGGCAGATATCAAGCTGAACTGTTTTTATAGGAATTGACATTTCCCATTGAAATTCCCACAGTAACATTTTAATTGCAATACTGACAGTGACTATAGGTTTAAATGTTTTGCTTATGTTTTCTTAACATTCCTATACCTTACTTTATAATCTCCCCACCTCTAGCTAACACACAGCTCTCAGGACTTTCTCACTGGCTTATCCACTGTTATCATGTCTTTGAGCTATAGATCTAATCAGCATTGTTACCAGTGTTGTTCTTGTGACCCTGTAATAACAGCACTCTGCATCACACGACACAGACCTACCATCTGTCCTGACTAAGAAACCTTGTGTCCATTTATCTCTTACTATCTCCTACATGGTGCAGATTTACTGGACACGCCCCTGATCTTCTTTTTAATAAGGCAATATGGCGAGGAACTGAGTTTGCTGACCAGCTTGTCACTGGTAAGATGCAATCAGGCATGAGTTCTTTTTTTAAGTTATCCCTAATCTATGAAAGCATGATATGGTGTGACTCCATATTTAATTCCCTCCTACAGTTATAAAACTTACTTCCATCTTACCAAATCATCATAAACTAAACATGATATGTCTGTGTATGGTCTCTCTCTCTCTCTCATCACACACATGCTCTTACCTCCGTCTCTCTCTCTCTCTCTCTCTCTTCAGTTGCACTATACCACAATGACACTCTATAATTCCACCTGCAAGTACACATGACTGCAATTTTACTGTGTCCCATTTGATTCTCAGCTAGAGCGTCTTCTGTCTGGAGACATGCACGAATGGGCGTACCTTTGTTGAAGGTTGTGCGTCAGGGCTGGCAACTCGGCACATAAAAAAAAAATCTACTGCCAATCATTAGCGGACCGGAGTTCCGCCGTGGCGACCCCTAACCGGGAAAAGCCGAAAGACACAACAAGTGCAGCTCTTGTAGGTCTATGGGCCATTGCAGCACTGGAAGTGCTCCACCTGTATGTGTGAATTGGTACTGCTGGTACTGTAATCACTACATGTGGTGGTCTTAGGCAACAGAAGAGTGAGATGGGAGAATGTTGGCTGAGGATTTTGTGGGCATGTGGCAGTGTTCCATTGCAGATTTCACCTTCCTACACAGAGGATAACTCAAAACCTCTTGCTTCTAAAGGGTTTTAATGTTATGTGGAACTTTTTCTTCTTATCATTTCTTTTTCCTATAATTATCCTCTTGACATGTAAAATGGTCTTTCTGATTTTGAAATATGTAGTTTTTACTTTAGTTTATTCATCGGAACTATAAGTCTGGTAAATGTATATTTGCATGTACTGCATGTTGAGCACTTGTCCAAGTACTTTTTCTGATTCTGAGGCATGTGATTCCACATTCTGATGATGCGCTGGTGGTGGTTAAACAACTTGTAGTGGAGATGCATGTTCTCTACAGCCAGAAACAGATTTCAGTACAAAAAGGGACACAGACTGGATCACAGTCAGTCATTCAATGAGGTAATCAGGCAATAAATCAGTACATAACCAAGTGCTTTAATATTAAACAAAAAGTAATAAAAGAGAAATGGAACAGACTAAGACTTCTTGTAAAGTGTTCAGTGTTTGGCATTCAGTGCAATAACACAAATATTACACTTCAGTAAATAGTTGTCTACCACAGGGTGATCATAGGTTCATAGGTGTGTACTAGGCTAATAGCCCTGGAGCCTTTACAAACCTAGCCCATAGGATTACCCTGGCATCATCGTGCCACCCGACCTTAGTTCCCAGTGCCTTTGTCGAGTAGAGCCACTGCAGTGATCCCCGGGGTGAATTTTCTACTTCCCATCCACTCATTAATATTTCTCTTGAATTGGGCCAGTGAGTTGCTCTGTTTGACATGTACGGGAAGTCTATTCCATAGCATGGGCAGTCTCTGGGTTATGAACCTGTCCCTCCAGCATGTTCTGTTGATTGTGGTAATGAGGTTGAGGTCTCTGGAGCATGTGGTGCGGAGGGATTGGGATTTCTTTAGATGTAACATTTCTAACAGAGCCGGGTCAGACATGGCTTTGTAAGTCAAGCAGAGATCGCCTCTAAGTAGATGATATGAGACAGAGAATAGTTGGAGTCTTTTGAGTCTGTCTATATAGGACCAGTGTTTAAGGCCTAAGATTCTCTTTGTGAGGTACTTTTGTGGCCTCTCTAGTTGTTGGAGGTGTCTAGTGAGGTACATGTCAAATGGGGCATTGTATTCGATGATTGGCTTAATGAGGGAAGAATAGAGGGAGACAATGACCTCTTTCTTCCTGTATGCAAAACCCTAAGTAATGAGATGTGCCACATAGAAGGACTTTCTGACCACAGTGGCAATGTGGTGGTCAAAAGAAAGGTTGCTGTCAACTTGTGTTCCCAGATCTCTTATAATGCCTTCTGTGTTCAGTGGACTACCATCGATGTGGTAATTCATGGGAAAGGGGATGATGACACATTTTTAAGGCCATGGTTCTGACACCAGTTGTTGGTCTCAATGAGGCCTTTCTGTAGGATGTCAATATCACTTGGGGAGTTAATAATAGCTCCCAACTTGCAATCGTCTGTGAACTTTGTCAGCCAGAGTCGCTTCGTGTTGGCCTGGACTTCAGAGAAGTAGATATCAAACAGGAGAGGACCCCGGACCGAACCCTGTGGGACTCCACTCGTGACTGGTCAGCAGTCTGACATGGAGCCAGGTACTTTCACACTATGGGTTCTATCTGTGAGCCAGTTTGCAGCCCACCTAGTGATATAGGGGTTGATGCCTAGCTTAGTGAATTTTTCTGTGATTCCTGAGTGGGGAATGGTATCAAAGGCCTTGGTTAGATCAAGGTAGGCTGTATGAATCACTTGCCTTCATCCACAGCTCTGGTGACTGACTCAAAGAAGTCAACCAAGTTGAACAGCCATGATCTACCTTTCACAAAACCAAACTGCGTGGGATCCAGAGTTTGGAGATTCCCTATATCCTTGTTTATTAGGTCCATGATGATGCGTTCCATAGCTTTGCATATCAGACTCATCAGCCTAATGGGGTGATAGTTCCCAGGGTCTGTAGTCACTCCTCCTTTGCGGAGAGGCATGACTGTAGCAGTGCACCATTCGGTAGGGACAAAGCCTGAGTTGAGGCTGTGATTGAACAGAGCACACAGGTGAGGTGCCAGTTCACTCTGTAGTTCATGCATAACACAGCCAGGGATATTGTCAGGTCCCATAGAAACTGTATTCTTGGCCTTGGACAGTGCTGTTTTAACCTGTGCAGCAGTAATATGGAGTGCCTGGCAATCTACTGGTATTGGGATTGGTCCTTTGGGGGAGAGGGGTAAAGTTGGCACTGAGTTTGTCGGCCAGTATATTAGCAATATCTGTTGGCTTGGTATAGGAGGTACCATTATGGAGTAGCTCAGAGCAAATCTGGGTATTGCCATGGAGATTCTTTACATAACTATAGAAGCCCTTGTGGTTGTCTTTACTATCTGCTGCAATTCTGTTTTCATAGTTAGCTTTAGAGGATTTGATGAGGGATCTCAACTTTTTGTTGAGGCTGATAAGGGAGTTTTTCCAGTCTTGGGACTTCACCTTATTTCTCATCATTTTCCTCCTTCTGTTGTAGAGTTTATTTATGTCAGGGGACCACCATATTGGCTTCCTTTTTTTTGGAGGAGAGCATCTTGTTTCTATTAAGTATGGCGAGATCCATGCATTTGTGTATGTGTTCGTACAGTGCATTGTTGTATGATTCGGCGGTCATGCAACTATTCTCTATTTGCATGGGTGCCGTGAAGTTAGCCACCTCTGTTTTTAGCAGTCCAAAGTTAGCGTTGGAGAAGTTTTTCATGGTGGTTATGTTTGCGGGGGTGGGGTGGGGTGGGAAGGATGTGGATTTCCAAGGTGATTAGTTTGTGGCCGGATCTAACCAGGTAGGAGTTATTATTATTATTATTGTTTATCATCACATTTAAACCACTGCACTCCAAAAGCTAGGCATTTTGTATGTGTCAAAACATTTTTTGACCGACACCACTAAAAATATGAGTAACTTCTTACTTAACCCTCTTATATGGTTCTTCCAGATTTACAAACCTCCAGTCATCGCAGCTAAATAAAATGGAATAATTTTATGATAATGTTGCCCAATTTGCTTTTAATCTTTATTCTAGAACACATCAATGTAAAGCCCTAAGATTGTTAAGCTAAATGGAAGTGGCAAACAATCTTACTTACTCTCAGTTACTAATTATACACATCATCATCAATCATCCAAATACCCATCCTTACTAAACCTGGTGAGAAATATTCACCTGGCAAAGCTCTTTAGCCCCGAGATAAGCTCCTGCTTCTGCCAACAGCCTCCTATAACACTACTGGAAACTCCCTCTGCTCTCACCATGTAGCAAAGCCTGGGAATAAAATCCCTCTAGCATTGTGGGTTACCAAAAATTCACAACAATTCAAATCCCTTCTACAACTATATCTGAAAGAATCTTAGAAACTTCTCCTGTTAAGTCTTTTATAATAACTTTTGTCAGTTTCAGAACTTTTTTCCTTCACTGAGGTGGGTAACTCTTATTATTTTTGTATATGACATGTAATGCATTTATTTTTACTTTTCTAATTGTTTGTTATTTCACTACCTGTTTTAAATGTTTTTTATGTTGTTGGTAGTGTTCTGCTCCCAGGGCCTCAACCGAAAAGTATTTTTTCCCAGTTGGGCATACATGCATAATTATACAAAGAGGTCTCATTTGTATTCAGAAACAAGGCAATCAGCACGCTAACTGGACAGCCCAATCAGTGTGCCCATTTTCAAGATTCTCGGCGTGGCTTGGGAGTGCCTTCTGTGTGGAGTCTGCATGTCCTCCCGTGGTTGGGTGGGCGTTTGAAAGACATGCGTAAATGGGCGTGCCTTCGTTGAAGGTTGAACATCGAGCTGGCACCTTGGCGTTTGTGAAAATCTACTGACAATCATTAGTGGACCGGAGTACCGCTGTGGTGACCACTAACAGGGAAAAGCCGAAAGACAAACAACATATACCTTTAGAATAATTTCTGGCTGTTGAAGTACTATTGAGTAGGCAGACTTTCTCTTTGAATATGCTGAAGGACAGAACAAAAATAGAAGAAAAATGAGGTACATTCTCAAAAATAAAGAAACAGAAATGTACCTGATTTTACTTCTGTTTTTGCTCTTCTCCCTTGTAAATTTTCGACAGAAAAAAATAGCGATGGAGATTCTCTTTTCTTAATTTCTTCTCTTGTAGTGAACTAATGTACTGTGCAAGTGTGGGGACACAAGGCCCATAAGCATGCTTAGTAGGTCAGCAATGAAGGAAAAATGTAGATGAACACTGCAGCACCCTTATACAATGACATTATTTAAGAAAGGTGAGCAATTTAATGTAATTGTATAATAGAAATAATCCATTGCTCAGTGTGGGGATATCAGGATTTACCCACAGTTGTCATGGTTTGATCACAAGGGCAAACCAGTTGTGGATTATTGCTTAAATAACAAAGAATGCTATAAAATCTCATCATAAGTTACTGGCATATCAGGACCCCCTTTGACTCAATACTTTGAGGTATTGAACCACAAGTTACTTTCCCCTCTATGACATCACCCAAAGATACTGCCAGATGAAACAGAACCAGGAAGCAATTGGGTGGCTGCTCAGCATACAGTAAAGACAAATCCAGTGTATTAGATGTAATAACTATAGGTCTGTTGACATAAAAACTACATACTTTAGAATTTGAAAGACCACTTTATATGATGAGAGCATAATTACATTTATTTATTTAACATTTGTTTACTGGGAGTGTTTGACTGGGCTGGAGCCCGTTTTCAGCAGAGGCCTGGGGAGAAAAGCTCCACACAAAATAATACAACAATGATACAAAAATATAAAACGAGTACAAACAATGCAAGCAAAGACATCGCTGATATAGAAGTAGGTACAGTTACAACTTAATGTATTACAAAAATTTAAATGACTGTATCAAAGATATAGTAGTATGTACAATTACATCAAATGTACTGAGAAGGGAGAAGGATGAGATGTGATAGTAAGGTTGAGGGGTTAGCAAGAGAATAGGTTAGAAACCAAGGAAGCAAAACAGTATAAGCTAGTGAGGTTGTCCTTAATAAGACAGATGTGAATTAGACCATAGGAACATAATTACATAGTATAATTCATTTAATTTCTTAGGCAAGAAGGAAATAAGTCGGTAGTTTAAAGAGGGGTGGAGGATAGAGAAAGAGCAGCTAGGATTTTTGTGGCAGGGGTCAACCTGGGGCTTGGCAAGAACAGAGCCAGCTTATTTTGAGAAAGGTTCCTAAAAGCTTTTTTAAAATGAGAAGGGTTAGCAGTGGATAGTATGGTGTTTGGGGTAGTGTTCCAAAGTTTAGATATGGCATTAGAGAAAGTTGATAGAACGTGCTTATTGTTTGCTTTGGAGATGTTAAGCAATTTTTTATCAGTTGATCATAATTGTCTGCTGGTAGAGTATGGGGAAATAATGTTTATTAGGGCAGGACAGCTTTTTGGGTGGTAAAGGATGGAATGACAGATAGTAAGCTGACTTTTACTAATAACATTTGGGAGTTCTAGCCATCCAAGGTTAATAAGTGATGTGTAGTGGTGTTCCCTATATGTTGTCTGACAGGCAAATTTGGCAATTTTGTGGTAGCATGTTTCGAGTTTTTTAAGGTCTTTTTTTTTTAGGGTTAGTCAGTAGTGGGGATGCATAAAGTAGTGAAGATAGTAAATAGGATCTAGCCACAGTGATTTTTGTGAGTTGTGCAAGGTTGTGCTTGATCCTGTAAAGTGAACCTAGTTTGGTATTTACTTTCTTAATGGTTTGTCCTATATGGAGAGAGAAACTAAGGGAGTTATCTATAGTTACACCCAGTGGTTTGTCATCTAAATAAAGTAGTAAAAAACTATGCACTTGATCATTTGATATGCTTTTTTTAGGACAGATGTGAAGCATTCCTTCTTCGTAGCATCTCACATGCTAATACATACGTGACAGAGTTTTTATCTGTTGTGCATGCATTATTTGTCATACATGTGACACTGTGGGGCAGGCAACATTTGTGGAATTTTGGGAGCTATGTTGAAGGTTCTGTGATGTTCATGGCATGCCAGGGATATATAATAAGATTCAGTTGCGTAGCATGTTTCTGAATCTCATTACCTTTCTCTGCCATACAATGCAGTCCATTGGAATGCAGCATTTGCATATTGTCAGGCTTAAATGGGTACTCTGCCTCAGGAACAGAGCTGGATTTTAACTATTGGAGTAGCACAGCACTCAAAAATGACAAAGCAGAGAACCTAATCTTGAATAGGACACCACAGTATCATAGGTTGTACAGTACTCATTCATACATGACAATAGACTACTCAACTGTATTAAGTCTGTAGGTACATACCTATTTTTTAAACTTGATTAGACTTCACATGGGTGCAGATTCCACAAATCCTTCAGAATGCAGAAACATGGCTAAATGACAGTGTTGCTCCATTCTCAGTTCTAAATCCAGTGTTGTGCTAGTTACTTATAAAAGTAATAAGTTACTATTACTAGTTACTTTTCAGTGAAAGTAATATATTACAATTACTTATTACTTTTCTAAAAAAAATACATTACTATTACTAATTACTAACTAAAGCAACACGTTGCTTTTACATAAGCATTATTTATCAATTATAATATTGAGGTTTACTCACACAAGTAAGTACATGTATATAAGTGTATTATTAAAGTTGTATACACAATGTTACAATGATGATGATGAATAGCATTTAACAGTTGAAACATTCCAGCAGACGAGTCTTTATAGCTGGGCAGCACAGTAGTGTAAGTGTTATCACCTCACAGTAAAAGGTTCTCTGGTTTGATTCTCAGCTGGGGTGCCTTCTGTGCGGAGTCTGCATGTCCTCCCTGTGTTCATGTGGGTTTATTCTGGGTGTTCTGGTTTCCTTTCACATTCACAAGACATGCTGCAGGTAGACTGGACATTCTAAATTAGCCCTAAGTGTGCATGCACGTGCCTCCTGAGGAAGGCTGGGTGCTGGGCTGGCAACTCGACACTGTAAAACTCTACTTCCACTTGTTCTGCAGACTGATCTTCTTCTTCTTCTTCTTCTTTCTGCTTTTTCCCGGTTAGGGGTCACCACAGCTCATGATTGGCAGTGGAGTTTTACAGTGTCGAGTTGCCAGCCCAGCGCCCAACCTTCCACAGAAGGCACACACTCACACCTAGGGTCAATTTAGAGTGTCCAATCCACCTACAGCATGTCTTTGGGATGTAGGAGGAAACCGGAGCACCCGGAGGAAACCCACGCGACCACAGGGAGGATATGCAGACTCCGCACAGAAGGCACCCCAGCGGAGAATCGAACTGGAGAACCTCTTGCTGTGAGGCGGCAATGCTAACCGCTGCACCACCATGGCTGCCCTTGTTTTGCAGACTGATGAGTCACAAATAATAATTAAACCAAACCATACAGAGCCAGCAGCACAAGACCTACAAAAAACTATCACATTTTATCTATTTTCAGTAACTAAAAACTGAAACCCAAAAAGAATTTTAAACAGAACATAACAAAAGATTGTCAAGACAAAAGCTGGTTGAACATTGATCCACCTGAAGAGTCCTGCTTGGTGCAGTGGGTTGGGACTTCTGTTGTTAAACTAATGAGTAGTGAGTATGAGTCTGATTGATGGCGGTATGGAGAACCAATGCCATTTATTATACAGAAAGATAAGGAAATGATCTCTAGCAAGCTAGAATTGTCCCACTGTTGGGGATGTTTTAGTAGGTGAGAGTCCCACAGTACCAGGGCAGGGCCAGAGTCTGGTCATCGTTAGCTTTCACCTCCTTGCAGTGCTAAAAATGAAGTAAATTATGCTCCAGACTAACTCTAATGATCTATTATGAATCATACCTTTCAAACTGGAGACATCAAAAATCTGGAGAAAGGCCCATGAAAAGTAGGTACAACTGGCCAAAACTCTGGACACTAATAAACATAACATTTACATGTATAATAATGTAACTCCACCCACTGCAATGGAATTGTGGGATATCAACATTCAAATAATTGTGAAAATGTTCTCCAATTTAACATTAACTCTGTAAATATACATTCACACAGAAGCACCAGTTTAAAGTCCCTTTACAGCATTAACAAAATATATTAAGGGTAGTAGTACGCAATACGCATGTAAAACACTTTGCATTCTACTTTCTGTCCTACCACACTTCTAGCATATACACACTAATGGCACATTAGCTGCACCCTTATATAAATTCATAAAAATAACATACATCTGTAACTGTAACATCATATATAAAAGAACTGTGCACTCTATTAATCTTAATAGGAAACTAAACTCTGTCAAAACAATCAGTGGCATAACAAGCCACTGTTGTTGTCAATATGTGGGTATCAGGTCAATCTGATCAATGGATAAAATAAATATGATTCGGAAACCTTCTGGCTCTTGTACTTATGTAAATACCAATGTGCATTAGTACGTTTTGTAAACAAATCTGGTAGCTGCTGATGCTGGGTACTGACTCATAACCTCTAACTGTCACTAAAAGGCAGGACACTAGTCAACTGACAATCCTCCAAATTGTCTATGAGTATATACAATATGACATATGTATTTGTGTGTGTATGTGTCTCCTTATAGACTGGCTCTGTACCCATGATTTGTTTGTTTACCTTGCACCCACTGCTTGCTATGAGGGACTGCTACTCCCTCACAACACTGAATTGGTTAAATTAAATATCAGAGAACGACTGAATAAAACAGTAAAGTAATGCTTTTGGAACGTATACAATAACTAAATTGTAAAGCAGTAGTGTTGTACTCATTATATATGTAGAAGCTGTAGCAGTATTGTTCTTTAAGAGTACAGCAGTGTGTGCTTAAAATACCACATTAAAAATATTGTAAAAAGTTTCACAGTGGAATGTGATGTACTGCTAAATGTCTTGTTTTATTAAGCAGCACAAATAATACCACATAAATGTAATGAAACAGCTGTGTTCAACACTGAAATATGTGATGGATGGCAAACATTTGGTTGGTAAGGTATGTATACCAGCATCAAGAGTGTGGTATCTTGGGGAATTAAATTTATTTGTGGCATGTTTATCTCAGACTTTAGCATAGGGAGGAGGCCCTTGTTGTTTGCAGCATTCCTCTTTGATAACTGCATCACTTAATTTTTATTGCAACTTCAAAACAATACAAAATAACAGCTTTTAAATTTAATACATAATAAATTGTTACTTTCTAAATTCTGCAGTACAATACCTCTCAACCTCTTAGCACAAGACATCTGGTCAAAGACTAGCATAATTGGAGGACAAAGGCCAAAAAACAGTGACAAAATTTAAAATATTGGTCTTATAAACTTAGAAAGCAGTTAGAATAACTGGATTTGTGTTAGTATGCATTTTATAAAGGATATGAAGTCTGAAACACATATATGTTATTATTTAGTGACTTCAGTCCTCAGTGATTAACCAGAAAACCAGAAATTTTATGAGAAACAGATCAAAACTATGAGAATGAATCTGGACAGTTGAGAGGTATGTTATGCACGCGCAGGCACACACACACACACACACACACACACACACACACACACACACACACACACACACACACACACACACACACACACACACTCACTCTTTTGTTGCACACACACACACACACACACACACACACACACACACACACACACACACACACACACACACACACACACACATGCATCTACCTTTTTCTCTGCTCTCACACAGCCACACATTCATACACACGCCTACTTTCTGACACAGTAACACACACACACTTTATCTCTCAAACGAATGGCTAGTTTAAATTACATAGACACACACACACACACACACACACACACACACACACACACACACACACACACACACACACTTTCTCTCTCATACAGAAAAATGAATCACCAGTTTAACTAACACACATACGCGTACGGTTGTACACTCGTACACTCACTCACACTTTGGCATGGCTAGTTTAAATTCCACAGTAAGTGCGGAATGAGTTTACATCCATAGCATGCATTAGTAGTCACACTAGAGTTGAAGTTGCTGCTTTCCAGTCTTAAAGCAGAAGTTAAATGCTGGATTTCATAGCTACTGCTTTTACTTTTTATTAATGTTGCGACTTAAGATACCTAGTAGTTACAACCTTTAATTATACCACATACGCCTGTAGAGGACAGTTAAAATATTTTTCCCATTCTTCCCATGGACTTAACTTGCATGGCTCTGTTAGTTTGTACAACCTCTACGAGCTGCACTTATGTTAACTTAACGAAACACCATGCTTGTGCAGAATTCTATGGTTACATCAGTCGAGTACAGCTCTAATTATTATCATTATTAGCTGACTGCGGTGTATTACTCTTTCTCAAAAATGTTTTTAATTCTTGATATCCTTCAGAAAATATACACTAACGCTAAACATGTCATTCCAAAACCTTTCTAAGTTTATAAGCGCCCTATTGAAAAATTGTTCCTGATTTCAAACAATTGTCCCCTCCACATATAACTTTTGGTTAATGGCTATGTTTAAATTTTTTGTGCTGAGATGCTAAGCAGTATATGAGTTCTGTGGGCTACTGGCTCTTAAACTGTGTTTCTTTATATCAGGGAAACATTTGAAACACAAACTCACTAACATGACGTCCACCTTACAAACAGCAGGATAATATGTGATTGCACCTACCAATTATTCCTAATTTTGCCTTTGTTTTTTGCCCTGCCTCTGCCAAATGCTTGATTTTCTGTTAAATTGTTGAGGATTTCAAAAATTCAGTATATCTTATTGTTCAAAATGCATACTGACAAAATCTGTAAGTGAATTAGAATAATAGATGCCTGAATCTAAATCCTTATACCCCTCATCCGGCATTACCTACATGTGGGTCATGAAATCAGTGACATTGGCAATTGTTCCTGTAGTCAGTAAGGAGTAGCAAATGGTCTTCCTTAAAGGTTGAACATACCGCCATCGTGGGGTGTTTTTGTTTAATTAAAGCCTCTTAAAAGTGGGATGGTTCTGGTGCCCTTGTCTGCACGTCAAAATCGGGATTTAATGGGGCCAATTGAGAATTCATGGCACCCCAATATTTTTATTCTAAAACTGGGAAATGCTGAGGAATTTGGTACAGTTGAGAGGTATGTTATGAATGATACGTGCTAAGAATTGTGCCAACATTATGTTGGAATTTTTTTATCCAAATTGCCCCTCAAAGCCTCTATTACCTCTTAACATCTGATTGCTATCCATACTATCCATGGCCCCTGGAAGTTTTCTATCGCTCTTTAGGGGGTGATATTGCCCATGTTGAGAACCACTGGTTTAAGCAAAAGTAAATCAAAAGTAACTCACATTTAAGTTACTAGTCAGTAAAAAAGTAATATATTACTATTATTTAGTTACTATTTTGAAAAAGTAACTAGTTATATTACTAGTTACTTGAAATTGTAATATATTACAGTAATATATTACATATTGTAATATATTACTCCCATCACTGTATATACCTACTCTGGGATCACACTTCTTCTTCTTCTTCTTCTTTCGGCTTTTTCCCGGTTAGGGATTGCCACAGCGGATCACCTGTCCGCTCATGATTGGCAGTGGAGTTTTATGGTGTTGAGTTGCCAGCCCGGCGTCCAACCTTCCACAGAAGGCACACACACACTCATGCCTACAGTGGGGAAAATGGCATATTTCCCCACATTTGGCAAGTGTTTACTTGCCCTATGAAAAATCAGCTGTGCTGTCTATATATATATATATATTTATATCTAGATTTTTATCAATATCTATGTATATATCTATATAGCTATATCTCAATGTATATCATCTATCTGTATGTGTATAAATATATATATATATATATATATATATATATATATATATATATATATACACACACACACACACACACACACACACACACACACACACACACACACACACACACACACACACACACACACACACACATGTCTGGATTGAGTCTGAAGCTTCTGAAGAGTGTAGAGACCAGCTCACTTACCTGGTTTATGCATAAGAACTAAATAAATGTACATTACCGTTTTACAGCTGCAGGTAACATATTGAGACTTTGTTACTATGCGTAAGCAGTAATTAGCTAGTCGGTTTCTTTCTCTGCTTATTAACTGAGCATTGCATTTATGTTTCTGTGTCAAATGCAGCAAACAGGTAAAGTCATAGGAGTATATTTTTGCAATTAGACTATGATAACTGTGATAACTGATTATCACAGCACAGAATCCTGTAACAGTTTTGTTACATATTTCAAAATTATGAGCATTTTATTTACACTAATGTTATGAAGATGCAGTTGACTGTTTTTTTTTTTGCATGCTTGTATTTTATACATTTCTCTAAGTATTATTTAAGGACACAGCTAAATGGCAGAGTATTTCTGAAGAAAACTTTAAAAAGCCGTGTTGGCGTGCACACAGAACTGAAATTTTTAACTAGTTCCTAGTTCAGAACATCTCAGTTAATGAGATCAGCAGCAAGAAACAGAAGTGAGATATCCGATGACCACTTCTGTAGCAAAGTCAAGTCTCATGGCTTGGTAAAAATAGAAATCTAAAGTAGGAAAACACAAGACATTTAGATGCTATACTGCTATTACTGCACATTACAACAGATCACTGATTCGGTTTTACATAGCAACAGATTTTTGTACAAATTAGATCGTGAGAATATTGAGCAATACTAACATCAGTTTCAAGGATAAAGCATAAATATTCAAAATTATACATGCAGTGATTAAAAAAAGCATGGTCCTCCATGACATGAAAAAGAAACACTCAATGTTTAAATTTACTTTGTGAACTGCATTGTTTTTTACCAATTAATATTCCAAAACATGCACGCTGATTGGCCAGCGTACCCGTTGTAAATCCTACAATATACAACGGAAAAAGGTCTGGTCACCCGGACTTTTTTCCATTGGTATAAAGTGCTCAAAACATTTTTTTTAACAAATAAAAAAAAAAAAAAAAAAAAAACGGAGCAACGGAGACTTTCTTTTCTCTGTTGCTTCCGTTTCAAAGTATTGATGTACTAGGTATGCATGGGATGCAAGTCCCATACGCATGCTCAGTACATCAAAACAAGGAAGCAGTGTACCACAACCAGTGGAAGAACAGTAATGTGCCATTATACAAAGACATTATTTAAGAAAAGTAAGTATTTTTCTTCTTAAATAATGTCATTGTATAATAGCAATAACCGACTCCGTGGTTGTGGTATTTTGAAATTTACCCATGGAGGACTTCGCCCTTGTGATTAAACCACACCAACCGTGGGTAAATCTTCAATATACCACACCACATCGTCAGTTATTGTTTAATTGTTCCATACTCTTACTGGTTCTTTATTAAAAAGAATGTTGGCTTGCTTTCTGTGTGTTCTGAAATTCCCAAAAGAAGTGAAATGTAGAACCTGCCCCCTTAATAATAACAGTCCTATTTTACATTTGCAAGCACTTGTACTTCTGAATAAAATGTTAATAGCTGCAGTAATCCATGGACAGTTTTATGCAGAATCATTATTTTTGTTTTGTTTATCTAAACTTTTTTTCATCAAGAAAGGCCCACTGTTTAGAGCTCCATACTTTAGAAAGGCAACCTAAAAGTCATTTTAAGTTGGCTGGAAAACAAATCTAAATTGCAAAAATCAAACCCAGACCTTCCGACTTGTCAGATGCACTAAACGTTTTTCACAGCCAACACACTGAATGTAAATTAGTAGGCTGCTAATGCTATCCCCGGGATTCATGAAGCTTGCGCCAGGCACATGCATAGCATAGGTGTTATAACGCCAAATATGGCCACCAAGCGATTCAGGTACGATCTAATTCCAAGTGCACTACCGGCGTACGCCAGATCTGCGCAGCCCCCGGCGTAGGTATGCAAATCACCCCATGTGCAGTGTTGCACCATGCAAATGAAGGCATATAGCAATTCATGAAGTGGTGCAGGTGTAGCGTAAGCCCACGGAAATGTAAACCAAAAAACACGGTTTACATTTTCCCAAACATAACATCAGAGCTATGGAAGAGGGCCAGACCCAGGTATCACAACGTGAACATATGCCAATGGTGAAATACACAGCCAATGGCATAAGAAAAGATGCACAACATGTAAATAACAACATTTAATGTCATGTTCACAGTAACGCACAGTAGAACCGCAGGGCATGTGTGCGGAAGCTGTAACATAAAGAAATAATATAAAAATGTCATAAAATCACAACGTAATAGAAATCAGGTTTACAGCATAACACACAATGGTAGGCATGGAACACCACAACCAAGGTGCAAGGGTTGCTAAGCTTGCGATAGTGCTCGGTGCGGTAACTATGAATTAGTAGTCAATGCCATGCAAATGAGGCAGATAATACTGAATCGCAAATGTCCCGCCGGAGGAAGTTTGTACCATACGGCGCAGCGGTTTAACACCGAGGAGTGGCTCAGAGGAGAAACATGACATCAGCAGAGGGGTGTGCCACTGTAGCACTAAGCACATTGGAGCATTGCAAATCTGGCCTGTCCGTTGCTAAGTAAAGTTGCAGGATAGGGGTGGGGAGGAATCGTTTAGCTGAGAGCACACATGGTGGCCAAAAGCGCATGTGTACGAGGATGAAAACGTGCCCGAAACCCAGTAATCGGACGCACGTGCCACAAACAATAGCAGAAACAAGAAGGTCAGGGGAAAGAAAGGAAATGCGGAAGTAGGATAATTGGAGTACTAATGAGCAATCAACACCAATCGACCCACGAAGGCCAATCGACGGCAGCTGACAACTCCGCTTGCAGAAACCTGCAAAACAGGATAGGGGAGGCATGTGAATGCAAAGAAAGGAGGGGAGGTATTGGATTGCAAAGATAGGAGACCTGACACAGCAGAGCAAAGCAAACCGACAGCAGACCGGCAGTAGCACACATAATGCAAGATACGCCAGGTCCAGGAAAGCACAAATGAAAGTAGACTGCAGGATCCATGCCAGAAAATGGTAGGTGCAATGCACAGAAATGTAAAGGGAAGGTCAAGAGGTAATCCACGGCAGGCAAATGTAATTCAACACCAAAGGCACCACAATAGTAGTTCCGGCAGTAAAACACATAACATAACCTGTAGCTACGAATGTACATACACACCCCATGACATCATCGGTGTTCACAGCACAATAGTATAAAGTGTGTAAGCACCCAACACATACCTGTGTATTCCCAAACACCGCACCATAGGTGTAAACACACGGGGAACTTTTAAAATGTACATGTTGGGAGCTGCCATAGCTGTGATTCATCAGCATGTGTTAGAGACTGACAGTGTTCTGGAGGATGATGCCGACAACCACCGCAGGCCTCGGAGGAGAAGGAGAGTGTTCAGACCAAGGGTAACCTACCAGGGGCTACATGACCTGGAGATAGTAGAGCGTTACAGGGTGGACAGGGACATCTTACAGCAAATAGTGGAGCTGTGCCGGCCACGCCTGAGAACCAGAAACAACAGAGGGGAACCCATACCAGTGGACATGAAGGTATGTGTAACCCTGCGAATACTGGCCACAGGTACCTTTCAAAGGCCAACTGGAGATATAATGGGTATCTCACAGGCATCAGCATCCAGGGTACTACACCAGTTCCTGGATGCCATGTTACCACATGCCAATGAGCAGAAATACTTCCCCAGAACTCAGGAGGAGTTGGCCAGCAATATACGTCACTTCCACCGTGTGGCACAATACCCGGAGGTACTGGGTGCGATAGACTGCACGCACATACAAATCAAGTTACCACCCGGTGAGCAGGGTATGCTCTACATAAACCGCAAGGGATTCCACTCCATCAACTGCCATGTCATGTGCAATGCCCAGGGCATTATCATGGATGTGTGTGCTGGCAGCCCTGGAAGCTACCATGACTCCCATATCTGGCATGCCTCACAGCTGTATCAGGTATTTGTCAGGGGGGACATCCCACATGGCCATCTTGTGGGGGATGCTGGCTATGCACTGGAGCTGTGGATGCTGACTCCCATCAGAAATGCACACACACCCATGCAAGAACGCCATAATGAGGCACACACACAAACCAGAATCATCATAGAGCGTGTGTTCGGGATGCTGAAATCACGGTTCTGGTACTTGGATACATCTGGTGGAGCCTTGCAGTACTCTCCAGGCACGTGTGCCCACATCGTCATAGTATGTGCCATGCTACATAATATGATCCTGCAGAAGCAGCTGCAGCAGGGACAAAATGGTGAAGGCCCTCATAGCCCACCGCAATTGCCAAGGCCAGTACAGGCACAGAGGGATTCAGACCATGAACACACTGTGCCAGCCCCAGTAGGCAGACGGAGGCATGCCCAATATGCCTACGCCTTGGCAAAGAGGGAACGTATAGCACATACACTGACCGTGTAGGCCCCTATGGACTGACACCTCTCCACCTGCACACACAGTAAAATGGATGGCACACAAACATGACCACCTGTAAATTGTAATGTATAGGTGGCCTAATGTGTGACTCCTACATAGGCAGCCCTCAAACATTGTAAACACAACAGCCAGTGCAACACGGAATGCCAACACCTGAACAGTACATGAGCCTTACAGCATATGGTGGTGCTGTGTGCCTGTCACGTTCCCCGCCAGATATATATATATATATATATATATATATATATATATATATATATATATATATATATATATATATATATATATATATATATATATATATATATATAGATATATATACACACATATGCATATATGTAATACAGATAGAAAGGGCAATAGAGGGATATATGGTGCTATAGATGGATTCAGCGATATCTGCAAATATGATAGATAGTTCAACGACATTCATAACATCTTGGAGGTACAAATAAATAGGATACCGCCAACCATGGAATGTGCAACATACCGACATGCGTAACCACGAGGCTGAAAGACAGATAGAACACAGTACCGGAACAGTACATCTGCGAGTAATAGTATGATGATATGAAGGGACGGTTAGTCACCGCTGATGGTGTCGCGGTCCATGTAGGTACTGTGTTCAACTGTGTCTGTGAGTGCCGTAGTCTGTGTAAGTGTGCGTTGAGGGTGCCGTGTGCGTTTCTGTGTGACTGTAATGTGTGTGTGTCCACAACATGTGTATGTTGGTGCCAAGTCAGAGGCAGACCAGTATGGTAGGTGTGGGTATAGCTAGCCATAGGCATACGGTTACTACCTGTACCACAGTAGGAGGGACATCCCCACCCTGGGCAGGTGTGTCCTGACATAAAACAGTACAAAGGACAAATGTCCGAGATGGTAGGACATAAATATGTCCCATATATAATGTAACAGTCGTATTTAATAGTTATGCCTGTATGTAAGAAACTTAAATGTTACATGCAATATGATAAGTATCCAAAGTCACAACAATAGGTATGTAGTGAGGATAAAAGTATGTGCTACCTGTGTACTGACCATGGCTACATGTTGGCCTGTAAATACTGCTTTGTGTCCCGCAAGTGTCCAACAATGACCATATGATAAGGTGGCAACCCATGGCAAACAGGCTCTTTTAACAACACAACCACAATGACTGCAAATATCTGGGACAGAAATACAAGGGATAGCTGTCACCTACACATATCCCCCGATATATTGCTGCAATTACAGATGTATACAAGTAGCAAGCTCACCTGCAGACGATATAGAAACCAATTAACAATGGCCCAACGTACAATCCCATAACATAAGTCTACTAACTGTTAGCTCTCTAATCAGGGACAGAGCCCACACACATATATATGGATTATGTAGAAATGCAAGGCCCACAAACCGTATATGTTACGTACAACCACCGACATCCCCCACACTAGAAACTGAAGCAATACAAACTGTAATAGCAGCACAAACATCCAGTCAGTCAATTACTTCTGCAGAACCCTCAACATACCATGTGAGAGACACAATTAAAAGCGATATGCAATATTGCAGGCATTGTATAATGGAACAAACAGCCATGTTACAGGTATTGATTGCAATACTCCGTTAACAGACTTCGGGATGACAGGTACACCCACATGTTGAGCCAAATACTCTACCTGTCGCACACAATCCACGGGGGACATGAATCCAAACTATACTTGTCTCCATGCATAGCAGTTGCAGTTACTCATAACAAAACACAATACAGACCGTCTCCCCGAAGGTAGGGCAAATAGGCAATGCCCAAGTGGAGAATCAAATTATACCCCACTGTCGCCTCGTAATTGGTGAATGGAGTAGCTGCACAGCTGATATGCAAGTAATTAGTCACTCAGGAACACCAATTGGCGGGAAGAATCCACATGTTTCAGGTATCGACGTATATAAGGATGACTTGCCAGACATTCAAACTGTATGCTCATACCGAAAAACAGTTGAAACACTGTGAGAGAGATAGAAACAAAATGCTGTAATGACAACAAGGTATGTAGAATGCCCGATATGTAAGGTTATGTATAGCATGATCTGTATTAATTAGTTTTACTGTATGTATAGCCTGGTTTGCATTAATTAAACGTGTCCGCAATGCATAAATTGGGGAAAGGTATTGATGTAGTGATGTCTTGCTGAACATACTAACGCTTGTAGAATCTGTGCGTCCAGCAGTGGGACACAAGGTACACAGCACAGACACCAGAAGGGATGCTACATGAGGCCATTAAACAGAACAATGCCATACAACCCACCGTCAGTGGTAGGGTATGTCCAACAAGGATGTGCCATAGCAGGGGATAGTATATGTTGATATACTGTCACAGCACGCATGTGTATGGGTAAATAACGTTAATGACATATGTAAGGTTGTCCCGCTGAGCAGGTATGCTTTTCATTATGGGATACTATGTGAAATATGTGTAATGTATAGTATTATAGGTAGATATGACAGATATTCTACACAGCATAACAGGCATATCATGCATACCACAGGTACCGTCTATTGGTATGTACAATAACAGGATACATATGGCCTGTAGGTATGGGACATAGTAATAGCATGATAGCTAATCTAAATGGAAGGGCTACCAAGTAACCATGCACAAAGGACATGTAATAGCTGCACAGGTGCATAGTGGGGTACTATGCAGTCTGTCAAGTCCATGTGTAAGCACAACTACAGTGTTCACACTAGTGGCACCTCTCCAGGGTAGTGTCCTGTGAAGAGCAGAGCCAGGTGTCACCTGCACCACTGCACAGTACAGCCACTGCAGTGATCTCAGGCCTACATGTGTCTCCCAACCACCAAGGGAGGTATCACATGAACAGTGCTACTGAGTGTCCCTGCGTGATGTACAGAGGACTTATGTTCCACAGCATGGTGAGTGTCCTGTTTGGGAATGTAACCCAGAAGCACATCCCACTCATTGTGGCGTGTGTGCACATATCCATGAGCATGTTGCTCACAGTGGCCTCTGCTTATCTTGCATATGAGGAGTATATCCATCAATAATGTTGTGGACATGGGCCCTGTCTGATCAGCAGAGGTCACCCCTGAGTATGTAGTATGCAAATGTGTACAGATGTGGTGTCCGTAGTGCAGCCGCATATTTAAACTGTCGGAGCTCAGTAAACGTCATGGCGTGTTAATGTTGTGGCATGTAAAGCTGTAGCTGTTGTGTAAATGGGGTGGTGTACCCTTGAATGTGTGTAGATGTCTTGAGTTCAGAGGTACAATGGGTGCCTATGTACCAGTTACACACCCAGTACAGATAGGTGTGGCCATGTAGGAGGATATCCACGCGACAGTGGCAATACGGTAACCACAGGAGTGGGTGCGACATATGTGTGTACTGCAAACATGTACAATGTGATATGTATGTAGGGGACTACCATCCATGTGATAGTCAGTGGGTGAATGGTGTAATGCAAAGGTGATGTGCATGCACCTTGTGTCATGCAGCTTGATGCCATGATAGTCATATTATGTATCTGTCACAGCGACACCCGTATGGTTGGAGTCAGTATCAGCTGGTAGAGCAATCATGGTGCTTGGTATGTAGGGGTTCTAAAGCTAGGCAGGGAAAGTCCCCTGTGCCAGCCTCTTCTGCAGGGAAGCATATACTTAACATGAGGGGCCCTTTGACTGAGGACTGTGGTATGCCAAAGTACCTGACATGTAGTAGGTACTATGGTATGCTGGCCTCACTGTGTGTCCTGTCCATGAGCCACATAGCATAACATCCTGAGACACAGGGTACGATGTGCAGGTGGATGTGTATGTTGTCAATACCAGAATGGGGAATGGTGCTGAAAGGCAATGAGAGAACAATGTAGGATGTGTGGACTCCCGTACCATCAGCAACTGCCCTGGTAACTGTATGAAAGGAGTCCACCATGTGTAGAGGCCATGCTCTGGCCTTAACAAGCCCAACCTGGGTGGCAGCAGAGGACGGGAGACCAACAATGTCTCTGAGAATGACGTCCTTGACGATGTGCCCCATAGCCACATAGAACAGTCCAGTCAGGTGTGTAGGACTATAGTCCCACTTGTGCAATGCGATGCCACCTGTGTGTAGTGTGATAAATACTGCTGTGTGCCATTCAGGGTCTATAATGTCTGAAACAAGGCTATTACTGAATATGGTGGCCTAGTGGGGAGACAAGTAATTCAGAGGTTGGTGGACATCACAGCCTGGGACGTTGGAAGGTGACATGGGGCCAGTGTCCCAGGACACATAGAGTGTAGGTCAGTACTGTTTAGGTGTGACCACAGGGACACCACAATGTTCATGTATGGATTGCGGCCCTGTTGTGAGTGAGAGGGTGTACTGTCAGCATTGAATCCATCCTCCAGCATGTTGCCAACAATACCTGGGTCTGCAATGTACCTGAGTGACTGTTGTATGTGACAGCAGATGTGGGTGTTGCCATCGAATACTGACATACCACCATAATGCCTGGTGGTACACCCCGGAATGTGTGGCAGTCATGTTTACGTAGCTAGTCTTGGAGTATGTGATGAGGGAAACTGTGGCCCCACCACAGCTGACCAGTGAGCCACCCCACACATGGGAATGTACACCACTGTGCAACAGCCTACACCTGTTGTTGTACATCATATGTCCGTGGAACATGACCACCAGAGTGGCATCTGTTATCTGGTGTGTACCATCATGGCTCTGTGTGGAATGGCATGATCCATGCAGTTGTGTACATGCTAATTAAGTTCACTGGGGTATGTGTTAGCATTTTTATGTGCATTGTCCATCTGCACGGGGGTCATGATGTTAACAACCGCTGTCAGCAGACGTCTGTAGTAGGTGTAGTAGTACACATGTACTGTGTATGCCGTGATGGGTGTGTTGCCGGGATGTGGCTAACAAGGTAGATTAGCATATGTTTGGAATCCACCAATGAGGGGATAACCCCAGGTGTGTAACACCAGTCACATGGTGGTAGTGTTCATGCCAAGAGTAATGTAGGTCTTGGAGGTGGTGTGTATGTGTTGATCCAGCAGAGTGGAGGGTATGACTCATGGATGTGTTGGTACATGAGTGGCTATCCCAGTGAAGTGTGGGGTAGTGTCAGTCACACATCAGTAGTATCTGAGGCCCATTGTCCACTATACCACCATAGAAGGTATGTTACCCATGGGGTATGATGTTGACTCTGTCGCTTGTTACAATGTGTATAGCGGTCCTGGACACAGTTAGTTGCACGTGGAGCACCACTGATGCATTGTGCTAAGCAACTTGCCAGGATGTGTGCAAAACATAGTGGGATATGGGAACCCCTCAGCTGTGGGTGTGCCGGTCCAGGTATGTGCCAGGAAGGTATGGTCCGTCTATAACCTGTCATTGCAGGTGTGCTCTGCAGAGCTTACAGGCAGGTCCCAGTCACTGCAGAGATGTTGGAGTGGTGCATTATAAGGTGTGCCTTGCCTGCGTGCATCACAGGGGAAGATGCAAGCAATGTGTCACATGACCCCATGTCGCGCATGCCAGTTACCGCCCTGCCAGTGACAGTTATTGGAAACTGTGCAGGGCAGGCAGTATAGCAGCAGCAAAAGCCTAGCATGTGAGCTGTACTCCCAGGGCTGACAGGTGCAAGTCATCTGTGCCACAGCATTGTGTTTGACCAGGACAGTCATAGCGGACAGATACCACATGCCTGTGGAATGACAATAGGAGCATAGGCAACTGTTGAAGTGACACAGTCGGTCATTGTACAGTGGTATCGTGTCTGGATGAATGCAAAATGCTCCCCAGGGCTAGGCCCACACCCTCAGAGCTATAAGACTGGTGAGCTATTGCATGTCCCTGCACATGTAGTCTGTGAAGTGGCATCACAGGGCAGTCACACTAACATGGCGAATGACAGACATATCGTACCTGGTGAGGTGTGGCATGGGTGCATAGGTTAGGTTGCAGAAGCAGTTACCCGACAGCAAGATGTAAGCGACTAACGCCTTGTGTCACCTGCTGTGTGGAACTGCAGTGTGACACCCTACAGAGTCAGCTATGACTGGTGTGTTGTGAATGTTATAACACACTATTGGCTGTATGTGGTGGGCACACATGAGTCTGTGGGCTATAAGCTGGTGATGTTGTCTTCCATGATGGGGGCTACCTCTGGTGCCTACAGTGAGTATGGAGACGTACTGCACAGGTTGTCCTCGTAGGTGTGGCCAGTGGTGTAGATTATGTGAGACTATGTGATGGGTGGGGTGTGTTGCGAATGTTACACATCCCCAAATGACTGTCAGGTGCAGTCAGGGTTGGCGACAGCATTACCCCCAGCCATAGCTGTCAGCCTCCTGTCCCCAAAATGAGGAACATTAGCCCTCATACAGTGTGACAAATGGGCGAAACGTGAAACACTTACAACTGGCTTACTAACAGCGTCAATTAGGAAGGGCATATGATGGCTAAAATAGGCTGGCCTTACATATAAAACAGATATTCCAATGAATTACTATGATTCTCATCTATCTAGCCATGGCTAGCAGGTAAACTATGTACAACAATGAATGTGTGACAGACCCTTCCAATGTGAAACCTTGAGGAACATGCACCTTTTAGAACCCCAAATGAGGTACGTTCCCCGTAATGAGGTACACCTGAGAGCTATGGGCCCAGCACGGCTGCAGACGTGCATCCCCCACAGGCTGTAGTGCCATATGTTGGGAAGTGAGTATTGAATGTCTACACGAGACAATTGCTCTATTGCCACATGTACAACATATCCCTCATATAGACAGGCAGTAGCACTGGTACGTGACAGTTGGACATGCCTGCATATACAACCATGTCCAACAGGATATGTGTGTTACGTGTGTACAACAGCTGTCGTACCTTAAGCAAGCTGGGAAGTGTAGGACAGCCAGTGTACCTGTGGGAAATGGTGTGGAATGGGCGCTATAGTAATCATTAGGTCATGACATGCTCACATGTTCTGAACAGGTGCCTAGCATGACCATACAATACAGATAGGGTGTTGGATAATATCAACCCACAAGTGGTGATGATAGTCATTTAGGGTGGCACCGCACTATAACTCTGCTGAGTATGGTGTGCATGTCCATGAACCATTAGCACTGTAGATGTTAGCAGTACAGATGTACAAGATAGCACGGATATTTGATTACAAATACCTTTGCATGTCACAGGTGTGTTCCACCAGTGGCCTGTTGACAGACCCACAACTACAAAAGGTGCAAGAGTGACATGTTCACAGCACATCTGTGCCAGATACAGTAGAACAGGGTTAATGTGTTGTACCCCACCCTCATTGTAGCCCATACCACACACACAAATGTTAGGCATCTGTGTATGTAAGGCTGTGAATGGCCATGACCTATCAGGTTAGCTGTGTCAGTGTTGTGAACAACATACAGAATGGGCTGTGTGTGTGAGGTGTGTGACATATGTGCACAGTCTGATGGATGATACCAGCAGTGTCAGCGCTAGGTAAACATCCCTGTACCCATAAACTGCTACCTAGGCTGTGGTCAACATTATGGACACTGTGTAAGGGATGGTGCTGTGCAGTGCACCCCCGACATGATGACGTCTCCAGGCCCCTTAGGTAGTCATCTGAGGTACCCATGTCATGTCAGGGTGCCATCCATGAGCATGGAGATCAGTGGCCAGGCATATACAGCACTGTGGTGACCAATATTGGATCACATACCACCTGTAAGGGGTAATGGCTATGCATGGATGTGCGATAACAGCCTTCACAATCCACACCTCCACTATGCAGCATGCCGTCTACCTTGCAGAAGGACATTTGCTACACCATGATGATGGACATGCTACATGTCCATATCCTGATCTATATGACATATGTCATGGACAGCTACCATCCTAATACTAGGATCGCCACAGGCTGGACAGATCCCTGTGCCATATATGTGACATACTCCCACCATACCATGCAACCCTGTCCATCAAAGCTGCAGATGTCATCCCAGTCATACATGGTGTGATGGCCGCATGGTAGATGTACTATCAACTGACTGGATCAGTAATGTGGCACTGATGCAGCTTGCGGTGGCACAATGGCCATCTGTAACAGCGTGGAAACCATGCCCGCACATGCTATGGTTGATGACCATCCCTGCGAATGTCATCTGACTATCCATTGTCCCATGTCTATCACATGTGTAATACAGGTGATCTGTGTCAGGATGTTGAACAGTTGTACAGTGCTGTGTAGATGTATATGGCAAAATACATGCATGTACAGGTGTCCATGCGTATGTGTGCATTGTCACTGCTCAAGTCCATTCCGGCTGTGTCTGTGTTGATATGTGACATATACACAGCATCCAGGTCAACAGTAGTACCGTGGACACATCGAGGCATGTGCAGATAGGTAAGAACACAAGTGCAGGCAAATAGACATGCCCACAGCAAGACAGCATTTACATGGAGTATGAACACTGTAATGAGGTGACACACATATATGGTGATGATATCCAATGCATAATGGGTGTGACATGTGTGACACAAACACGTCAGTCGTGTCAGTGTCATGGTGATTTGCAAAGATAACTGTGCAGATGCAATAGATGTCATAGAAATGTATGTGCAGCAGTATCTCTGTACATCTCTGAAACTGTGACCTGTCACCATCATTATGTTTTACAGATAATGCCCAGTATACGCCTCCCAGCATACACCCGCCAGGAGGATGATGTCCTCATCCCACAGCTCCATGACAACTATGACTTGTTGTTCAGCCATGTGCCACAGCATGCCCAGTAGTGGGATGACCTGTGGCAGGATCTACGCAGGAGGGTGAACAATGTGGGTGGCCATAACTGCACCTACCAGCAGGTGCGCAGACACTGCATGGACCTGATACGACATGCAAAACAGCGTGCCACTGCAATCGCCAGGGAACAAGGTGGAACAGGTGGTGGGCCACCAACCCAGCTCCCACTCACACACACCGAGGAGCTACTGGCCAGTCTGGGGACACCCAGGGAACAGCATCCAGAAACACTAGCTGCCAACGTGGAGGTGGGTGTCTCCCAACCAATGAGCCTGGAGTTGCCTGGTAAGTCAGTAATGCACATATGGCTATTATATCCCATGTAGTTGCATGTGTCACTGTACATAATGTAAAGTAACAACATATGCCAGGTATGTGGACACACATGCTGCATACTACAGTATGCTACATTGTGTATGCACACATGTGCATACTATATGCTATTACACAGGTGAATGTGTGCACATGCACAGTGCAACCTGTGGCTGTCATACAGTCATGGATAATGTTCATACTGGTGTGTCACCCTTATACAGGTACCTCTGGCATGCCGCACAGACATGGGTCCGTTGCAGGTGAGACTGTCATCAGTATCAGGCATGTTACAGTGTAGATCTATTTGCCATGTGGCCAGTTAACACTTGCACACCTGATGTTTGTTCCAGTCACGATATGCAGGTCGCACCACCGTGCATTCACACACGCCACCCATGTGCAATATATTCACACGTAATGATACACAGACTTGAAACCACAGTACTTGTCATTGCGACATGTGTGGTCAGCTATGCATACAATGGTGGAGGTGTTCTACAATGGAGGCATATGTAGTATGCATTGGAACAACATGTGTAGTACGCACACAGTACCACACAGTGAGCTGTGATATGGGCAGCCCACAAGTGTCACCATTGTGTCATATGCCCCTGCATTGGGTGCACACATTGTGATGTGCCACCTGACATGTCCCAGACATGTAGTGTTCTGTCTGCAATATTGTCACACTATCACATGACCTATACTCCACATACCAAACATACAACCCGTTGTCTGCATAGACCTGTGGAATGTGACATATCTGACATCTATGGGTGTATGTCATATGGGACCACACAGACATGTGGAGAAGATGCCCATCACACACAATTGGCCACCACATGTGCACACATGGCCATGGAGGATGGCCAGAGACATGTAGCCACACAGTACATGGGATGTGTATACACCCTGTTGCACATTGCCCACACATGGTCCAATTATAGCCTTAGTTGACCGATTATACAGTTGATGTGGTACAGTGGACAACCTAAAAGCCTGTGCACAGCTACTGGAGGTGTCACTGAAGTCTACCATATACGATCTGTCGAACATCACGACTTTGTTGCAGTTATGGCTATGCAATGTGTACATATTATGCATTCTACAGCAACATACATGCCTCATGTTGCCATGCAATGGCACAGTGTCTGTACTTCACACTGTATAGCAATGTAGACGGCTCACACTACCCTCCCGTGCTCATGCACATTTGCTAAACATGCTTTCTATCTGTAGGGCATACACACAACACTGCAATGTGAAGCCCATTATGATGCTGTACATGTGTCAGGACACCATTGTGTCAAACATGTATGCATGTTAATGCACATGTCAGCAAATTACATGTCATGGTCACGTCAGCCATGTGTACTGTTATCCTGTTCTGGGCCACATGGTGTATCACGGGGATGCATGCATACTACCATGATTGTGTGAACTGCATGCCTACTGATATGACACCTGCTTGCTGTAGTGTGCACCCCAGGGAGGTATGCATTCTATCTGTAGGGCATACACACAACACTGCAATGTGAAGCCCATTATGATGCTGTACATGTGTCAGGACACCATTGTGTCAAACATGTATGCATGTTAATGCACATGTCAGCAAATTACATGTCATGGTCACGTCAGCCATGTGTACTGTTATCCTGTTCTGGGCCACATGGTGTATCACGGGGATGCATGCATACTACCATGATTGTGTGAACTGCATGCCTACTGATATGACACCTGCTTGCTGTAGTGTGCACCCCAGGGAGGTATGCTTACTAACACTATTAATGTCTGAGCTGCATGCCCTCTGCTCTATTGCAGGCATGCTGCATGCCATCTGACAAATCACATGCATGGTGTGTCTGTGTGTGTCTGTGTGTGTGTCTGTGTGTGTATCTGTGTGTGTATCTGTGTGTGTGTCTGTGTCTATTGTACTTTACAGTATTTCTTTGCATTCACAGGTGATGTAGGTGCGTTACCCTCCTGCGGTCCATCTGATGTTAGTGTCCCCACAGATACTAGTGGTGATGAACATATGCAATGAGGTACAGGCAGGGTTGTCAGGGGCTGAATCTGTACCAATGGTTACCATCCCAGCTATGTCCCCCTCTTCCCCGCACACAGTTCTGCTGCCAACACATACCGCATCACCGGTGGCCATAGTGGAAGGACAGTCAGCGTCTGTTGGCGTGGAACAGAAACGTGTGGTGGCTACAGAAGGTGTGTCTACACACCATAGTGTTAGTGTAATGACTGCAGATGTGCCACACAGGCATGTGGCCTGTGCTGCTCGTAGGAGGACCTCTGGCAGACATGCACCTGCAGGACAGAGCGCAGCAGCTGGTATCACCAGATGCATGTTCCAGACTGTAATGGCGGCACAGGCACATGCTGAATGGCAGAACAGAGAAGGGCAGAGGCTGCAGAGGGTTGCTATCCATACCCTAAATGACAACATCCAGGCATTGGCAAATGCTCAACAGCAGATTGCTAATGTTCTGGATAGGCGACTTGGTGAAATGGCCAGAATCCTTGACCGAGGCATGGCAATCCGCGAGCGGGAGCTGTCTGCGCTGGAACACCTGGTAGGAGTGAGGCATAGGCCACGTGGACGTAGGCCAGCAACACCACCTAGTGTAGGTTGACGTGAGCGTGCCACCTCACATGCCCACTCCCATAGTGCTGGTAGCAGTAGCAGTGCAGCTGCTGCTGCGCTGTCAACACCAGGACACAGCAGGCCACGTGGACATGGCCCTGGATGGTCTCAGCGGGGACACATTTCCAGCGAACATGTGTCGTCAGACAGTAGCCACTCTGTACCTCCACCTGGTAGTGCCCGTGCAACCCCAGGCAGGCACAGGTCACGTGGCCATGGACGGACACAGTGAGCTGTACAACCTGCACTGTACAATCTGGGGCTGTCAATTATACCCCGTGTAGGCATCACAAATGGCAGAACTGTGTACACACATACACGCACACAGCAAACACAACTGTAGGGCTCCACAACATCCACATGCATTCTGCACAGACATGTCCAGTAAACTCACTGGCCCTTACACACACACATGATGTTATCCATTGGTGCAGCCTATGCCCCTGGCAAACATATCACCCTGTGCATATGATGAAGCCTGTGCCGCATCCCTGTCATCCACACCATCGGTGCAGGGTTATGCACATATATTTTGATGCACAGGGTGAACAGCATAGTGGGAGGTGTATGTAATACCTGTCTATGCATAGTGAGGGATGTGTATGTTGCAGTGGTTGTGTGCAGCCTATGCCCCTGGCAAACATATCACCCTGTGCATATGATGAAGCCTGTGCCACATCCCTGTCATCCACACCATCGGTGCAGGGTTATGCACAAATATTCTGATGCACAGGGTGAACAGCATAGTGAGAGGTGTATGTAATACCTGTGTATGCATAGTGAGGGATGTGTATGTTGCAGTGGTTGTGTGTGAATACTGAGTTGTGTATGTGGCATAGGTTGTGTACTGTCCACATGCACCAGTCACACCATGTAGTGCAGGTGCAGCATGCATTGTGATGTGTTCACGGTATGTGTCTCGGTTACATCTGTAGCACCATGTTGGTTGTAATACCCTGGTTCCCTCCTATGGTGTACTTGCATGTGCCTACAGGTAGCAGTGTTTGCAGTCCCCCACGTGTAACTGTGGAGTACACACAGGCACGTCTGGCAATATCAGCATGCTACATGTACCTTCATCCTGACTGTTGGACACACAAACATGACACAGATGTCCGCACATACTGCACCTGACGATGTGGTCGGTGCCACAGACTACACTGGACAGAGACTTGACATACATAGCAGGACACATTACAGGTATGGTGACATGGTGCAGGGGTTGTACACAGCGGCCTGGCCAATGATGATGTGAGGTGTCACTTGGTAGCTGGAGGCCACACTGTGCAGCAGTAGGACCCTGTAACAGCACGAACATGGCCGCAGTCATGGGGTGTACACCACTATAATGCACACCCCATAGTGTGCAGCTGGGGACCCTTGCCTTTGTGGTCATCACCCTCATAGTACTATGCACCCAGTGTGTCACAGAGAAGGGACATGCACAGGTAGCCAGTATGGCTGGGACCTATGGCATCAACAGGGTTGTGCAATGCATCACCATTACGGGTTAGTCAACACGTGGGGCCAGTGATAATTTCCCACTGTATATTAGCATACACACTCACACCAAGCACCAGACATACATACAGACACACACACACTGTGGTGACCACACATGTGTATATGGACAGCCGATGTGTGTGATGCATCTCACCGGCGAACGTCATGCTTCCCACACTGACGTATGTACACTTCTCTACAATGGTGTACAGGGATGTGTAGGAACTGGGACATATTCCCCGCGATATGTGGCATCCCTGGTCACACATTCGGACACACATGGCAGTGCTGGGAATGATACACCAGCCATATGATGACACATTTGATGGACATGCAGCGGTATTGACTGCATTATGTGTACCAATGCTATATCTGGCAAATGTGCTGCTATATACACACGAGAGGTTGTAGGTGTTACAGGTGCCATATGACATATAGTTGTTAACACCTGACCGCTGTGTATGCATTATGTCAGCACCGTCACGTAACAGCGACATAGCGTACAGTTAGCACATGGTATGATAGGATGGTGTGTGACACAACTGTGAGCCACCCCCTGCACACATACATCTAGACAGGTGGTTCACCATGTTATGTACACACATCCCTCCATACGTGCTGTTTGTATGTCACCGTATACAGATGTCAATGATGGGTCTGCATTGCGCCTGCATGTCGAGGTAGGTGCAACTATGTTACGGACATCGGCCACTGCACATGCATGTTTGCTGCATGCACAGTACAGATGTCACATGTGTCTCCTGTTGCCATGTTTGTATGCATTGCTATTGTTGGACATGTGTGTTGACATACATAACACATGGACTGCGGTATGATATCACGGGTGTCACAGGCAACCAGTACAAGGGTATGTGTCCCGGTCAACACTGCTACCCCCTGTAGTGTGAGCATTCAACGGACATGGGCCCACATTCAATTTGCGTGTGTAGCATTGATTAGGCCAGTGTTATGCACGAGGTACATCAAAGGCCATGTATGTATGTGTTGTGTGTGCAGTCCATGCACACATCCACACAATCACATGTATGACATACTCAGACATGTGTTCATTGGTGTACAGCAACAGTCAGGTGTCACAGCTGTATAAGGGTCTTGAGCTGACCTGTTCATGTATACTGGCATCATTGCAATGCATACCACCTGTTGGATCCCTGTTGGTACGTGTGTACTCTGCACAGCTGGTGTACACCGCTGTACAGCCCAGTGGTCATGTGTCACATGGTGTTGTTGGACCGTATGGCTGTGTAGTGCTGCACCAACGACATGGTGCTGACTTGACAGCTACAGTGTACACTGCAGTCGTGTGTGACCTGCACCTGTGACAGCTGTGATGGCAGCTGTGTGTGTACAGGTCACTGCATGTGTGACCGCCCTGTGCGTGAGGGCAGTTATACCTTACTGTGTCCTTCTGTGTGTACACTCCATCTGCATGCGAGATTGCCCTTTGCAACAGCTAAGTGTGTGAGCATGCCCAGTACGCCATTGTGTAGATGGACACACAGTACATTCCACACTGCGCCCTTCCATGATTAGACTCCGTGTGCATGCAAGATGGCCCTTTGCAACTGCTAAGTGTGTGAGCATGCCCAGTATGCCGTTGTGTAGATGGACACACAGTACATTCCACACTGTGCCCTTCTGTGATTAGACTCCGTGTGCATGCAAGATGGCCCTTTGCAACTGCTAAGTGTGTGAGCATGCCCAGTACACCGTTGTGTAGATGGACACACAGTACATTCCACACTGCGCCATTCCGTGATTAGACTCTGTGTGCATGCAAGTTGGCCCTTTGCAACAGCTAAGTGTGTGAGCATGCCCAGTACGCCGTTGTGTAGATGGACACACAGTACATTCCACACTGGGCCCTTTCATGATTAGACTCCGTGTGCATGCAAGATGGCCCTTTGCAACTGCTGTGTGAGCATGCCCAGTACGCCGTTGTGTAGATGGACACACAGTACATTCCACACTGCGTCCTTCCATGATTAGACTCCGTGTGCATGCAAGTTGGCCCTTTGCAACAGCTAAGTGTGTGAGCATGCCCAGTACGCCATTGTGTAGATGGACACACAGCACATTCCACACTGCGCCCTTCCGTGATTAGACTTCATGTGCATGCAAGATGGCCCTTTGCAACTGCTAAGTGTGTGAGCATGCCCAGTATGCCATTGTGTAGATGGACACACAGTACATTCCACACTGCGACCTTCCGTGATTAGTGTGCATGCAAGATGGCCCTTGCAAGCAAGTGTGTGAGCATGCCCAGTACGCTGTGTAGACACAGCACATTCGCCCTTCCGTGATTAGACTCCGTGTGCATGCAAGTTGGCCCTTTGCAACAGCTAAGTGTGTGAGCATGCCCAGTACACCATTGTGTAGATGGACTCACAGTACATTCCAAACAGACGTGTGATACTAAGCATGTGGGCATGGCCATTGACATCCTGTATAGCCATGGTGGTCATCCAGGCACCAGATGTCCAATTTAAATGTCACGATGGATGCCTACATTGAACACACTTGTTGCTCTCTTGAAGGGTGTACTGTCTGTGGCGCATCCTGTATCTATTCAGTGTTGTTGTGCTCCATAGATATTTAGTTTGCCCGTTGACAGCACTGGCGTGTTTGTGTACGTCTACCTTGGGACGGTAATATGCTTTCAGACCGCTCACTCTCTAAACATTCCCTATCGGCGTCTTTGCCTTTGTGGATGATGTCACCCACCTGGAAGTATGCCTCTCCGTGTGCTGTGTTCAGTAATCTCAGTAGCACATTCTATAAATGCGTAATGCTGTAGTGTGTTAGAGTAGGTAGGTGTGTGTTCAACTCCCGGCCCTTCCAAGTGTGTGTGTGTGTGTGTGTGTGTTTTCAGCTGCCTGGGGACACAGTAAAGCTTTTAGATGCCTCATAACACATACATTCCCTATCGGCGTCTTTGCCTTTGCGGATGATGTCACCCACGTAGAAGTATGCCTCTGGGAGTGCTGTGTTCAGTAATCTTGGTAGCGCGTTCTGTAAATGCGTAATGCTGTAGTGTGTTAGAGTAGGTAGGTGTGTGTTCAACTCCCAGCCTTTCCAAGTGTGTGTGTGTGTGTGTGTTTTCAGCTGCCTGGGGACACAGTAAAGCTTTTAGATGCCTCATAACACATACATTCCCTATTTTGCCTTCGGATGATGTCACCCACCTAGAAGTATGCCTCTGGGAGTGCTGTGTTCAGTAATCTTGGTAGCGCGTGCTGTAAATGCGTAATGCTGTAGTGTGTTAGAGTAGGTAGGTGTGTGTTCAACTCCCAGCCCTTCCAAGTGTGTGTGTGTGTGTTTCCAGCTGCCTGGGGACACAGTAATGCTTTTAGATGCCTCACAACACATACATTCCCTGCCTTTGCGGATGATGTCACCCACCTAGAAGTATGCCTCTGGGAGTGCTGTGTTACACATACATTCCCTATCGGCATCTTTGCCTTTGTGGATGATGTCACCCACCTAGAAGTATGCCTCTTCCAAGTGTGTGTGTGTGTTTTCAGCTGCCTGGGACACAGTAATGCTTTAGATGCCTCACAACACATACATTCCCTATCGGCATCTTTGCCTTTGCAGATGATGTCATCCACCTAGAAGTATGCCTCTGGGAGTGCTGTGTTCAGTAAACTCGGATGATGTCACCAACCTAGAAGTATGCCTCTCTGTGTGCTGTGTTCAGTAATCTCGGTAGCGCTTTCTGTAAATGTGTAATGCTGTAGTGTGTTAGAGTAGGTAGGTGTGTGTTCAACTCCCGGCCCTTCCAAGTGTGTGTGTGTGTGTGTGTGTGTGTGTGTGTGTGTGTGTTTCCAGCTGCCTGGGGACACAGTAATGCTTTTAGATGCCTTACAACACATACATTCCTTATCGGTGTCTTTGCCTTTGCGGATGATTTCACCCACCTAGAAGTATGCCTCTGGGAGTGCTGTGTTCAGTAATCTCGGTAGCGCATTCTGTAAATGCGTAATGCTGTAGTGTGTTAGAGTAGGTAGGTGTGTGTTCAACTCCCGGCCCTTCCAAGTGTGTGTGTGTGTTTCCAGCTGTTTGGGGACACAGTAATGCTTTTAGATGCCTCTCAACACATACATTCCCTATCCGCGTCTTTGCCTTTGCGGATGATGTCACCCACCTAGAAGTATGCCTCTGGGAGTGCTGTGTTCAGTAATCGCGGTAGCACGTTCTGTAAATGCGTAATGCTGTTGTGTGTTAGAGTAGGTAGGTGTGTGTTCAATTCCCCGATCTTCCAAGTGTCTGTGTGTGTGTGTGTTTCCAGCTGCCTGGGGACACAGTAATGCTTTTAGATGCCTCACAACACATACATTCCCTATCGGCATCTTTGCCTTTGCGGATGATGTCACCCACCTAGAAGTATGCCTCTGGGAGTGCTGTGTTCAGTAATCTCGTTAGCGCATTCTGTAAATGCGTAATGCTGTAGTGTGTTAAAGTAGGTAGGTGTGTGTTCAACTCCTCGCCCTTCCAAGTGTGTGTGTTTCCAGCTGCCTGGGGACACAGTAATGCTTTTAGATGCCTCACAACACATACATTCCCTATCGGCGTCTTTGCCTTTGCGGATGATGTCACCCACCTAGAAGTATGCCTCTCTGTGTGCTGTGCTCAATAATCTCGGTAGCACGTTCTGTAAATGTGTAATGCTGTAGTGTGTTAGAGTAGGTAGGTGTGTGTTCAACTCCCGGCCCTTCCAAGTGTGTGTGTGTGTTTCCAGCTTCCTGGGGACACAGTAAAGCTTTTAGATGCCTCACAACACATACATTCCCTATCGGCGTCTTTGCCTTTGCGGATGATGTCACCCACCTAGAAGTATGCCTCTGGGAGTGCTGTGTTCATTAATCTTGGTAGCGCGTTCTGTAAATGCGTAATGCTGTAGTGTGTTAGAGTAGATAGGTGTGTGTTCAACTCCTGGCCCTTCCAAGTGTGTGTGTGTGTCTGTGTGTGTATTTCCAGCTGCCTGGGTACACAGTAATGCTTTTAGATGCCTCACAACACATACATTCCCTATCGGCATCTTTGCCTTTGCGGATGATGTCACCCACCTAGAAGTATGCCTCTCCGTGTGCTGTCTTCAGTAATCTCGGTAGCGCATTCTGTAAATGTGTAATGCTGTAGTGTGTTAGAGTAGGTAGGTGTGTGCTCAACTCCCGGCCCTTCCAAGTGTGCGTGTGTGTGTGTGTTTCCAGCTGCCTGGGGACACAGTAAAGCTTTTAGATGCCTCATAACACATACATTCCCTATCGGCGTCTTTGCCTTTGCGGATGATGTCACCCACCTAGAAATATGCCTCTGGGAGTGCTGTGTTCAGTAGTCTCGGTAGCGCGTTCTGTAAATGCGTCATGCTGTTGTGTGATAGAGTAGTTAGGTGTAAGTTCGATTCCCAGGCCGGCCTGGTGTGTGTGTGTGTGTGTGTGCATGCTCCCATCCACCTGGGGACTCAGGTTATGCTTTTAGACACTTCGCAACACAGATGTATCCTGGTGAGGTCTTTGTCTTTGCGGATGTTGACACGCACCAAGTAGAATGCCTGTGTGTGTGCTGTGTTTAGTAATCTCGGTAGCGTGTTCTGTAAATGTGTCATGCTGTAGTGTGATAGGGTAGTCATGTGTAGGTTCGATTACCAGCCCTGCCACATGTGTGTGTCTGTATCTCTTTCTCTCTCTCTCTCTATATATATATATATATATATATATAAAATCTATTTTCTGCCCGGACCTCTGCTCTTGCATGGACAGCTGACTGTTTCTTGTATCGCATATTTGCATAGCTTTCACATACCAATGAGGTATGTTGCAACTCCCAACATTGTCCATGCAACGTCCGTGTTATGGGCGGTGTTACACGCCCTTACAGGCATTTGCTGTATATCTTGGCAGACATCTATCCTTGCTGTACTCTCACTGTACTCGTACAAGTCGGAGGCTTCATGTATCATGGCCTAGTTTTGATGTGTGTATGTCTATTTGTGCTGTGTGCATGGCTCTAGGTATGTCCCACTATCATCATTTGTAATGGTGACAACCCTATAGGTTCTTTATGTAGACTGCTGTGTCATTTGACATGTCAGCACATACCTGCGGACAGTACTGCACGTCCTACTGCAGCGCATTTCATACCTTCTGCATTATCTTGCAGTCGATATTGCTGTTTCCTCACACATGGATCTGTTTCTGTTCATACCACTCCACCTCCTAGAGCAAGTTGCTGGACAAGGCCTTATCTGATAGTGGGACACATAGGGGCAGTATTGACATGTTGCTCTTACAAACGTAGATAGTTGACACAATAATAGGTTTTGCATTAGTATGGCTTTTCTGTCGGATTTGGTGTCTTACTCACATGTTTGTCATTATCTCATGTCTTCAGTTATCATGAAAGTGCCAGAATGTTACTGTTGTTATGTGGAACACACCAAACATATGAGGCAGAACTCTGCACATTCTGCATAAATCTGTACAGTTGCGGAGTATGTGTCTGTAACAAAATATCAACTTTCTGACACAAATACACACACTGTATGGCGGCATCACAGGCCACATGCCATTACATTTATATTGCAGGACACACCCACCCAGACAGTTGTATTCCTCACACAGGCCAACAGCTGCTTATCCACACTAATTGGTCTATCATGTACCGTATGTGCGCCGGTATTTGCGCTTTCTGTCAGTGGCAGAGCTCACGTACATGTCTGGGGGACTGGACATTGTTACGGTGACACTGCATGACACCCTGAGGGACACATTACTTTTATGTCTATTAACCTTCCACATTGACATTCACAGGGCATACATTGTCATTCACATTTGTCGGAGTACATGCGTGTGTCTTGTACATGTTTTCTCATTTGTCCTGATGTCTTTCTTCTCACCTGTCCACCTAGTATCACTAGTTCTGTACATGTATTTTGGACAGATTACCTTCATACCCCTAACCTGTACACATTATGGGTAAACACCCTGACGTTTGACCTTGTTACATTTGTCATAGTGATGTGCCTTTCTGGTAAATTGCTGGCAAGGCATTACGGACTGTGCGGTAGATAATAGTGACTGACATTTCCATTACATGATTAGTAACACTCATAACATCCGTATTCATGGGTACGCCAGTATTCTCACGACGTTCTGACTTTGTCTGGGGTATATCTAATATAGTCCCTATTTGTATTTCATGTACTATGCCTTAGTGCAGCTGTGTTATTCTGACAGTTTGCCAGTTATGGGGACCATCTTGGTCGTACGCATGTCCATCCATGATAATCGCCTACATGACACTGATATAGGGCCCTACATATTGCCAAAATGTTTTCCACAATATCCAGTGGATGGTTTGCCCCATTATTGAGAATATAGGTGTGTGCTATACCCACATCACTCCCACGGGGTGGGCCTACGAAATCCCTGCCAAACAACACCTAGGCCCATTTCTGCATACCCATGATTCCCATACCTGACAACCCTCTACAGTACCCATTACACATGTTTAATGTGTGTGGTACTGAAGTGTGGAGACACTTATATGCACTCCCCACTCTCCGGATATCAGTTCGTACGTCATACATTCTATCGACACGTGTCGTCACCCTTGCACCTGATACTGTTGCATGTACAGCTATTTCGTATTTGCTGCGGTCACTTGTTTTGCGTCAATGTCGGTTGACACTACGTAAGATTCAATTTTTGGAGTCCTGCAATGGACACCTATCTGCATGTTTAAAGTGTAGAACTTGCTGGACTGTCACTTTCTGGCCAATGTTTTGGAATGCTGCGGTTTATTCACCTTTCCTGCATGTCTGTTTGTCTACCCATATTAGATATAACGATGCCTATTTATGTACATATGTCATATCTATGGGACATAAGTCTGTTGTGTATACATATATACATGTAGAATCCTCATTTCATAACTTGCTTTGGTTTATGTCTGTGGATTATGTGTATACACATATATCTATAGCCATACCATACCTTTCCACTATACAGATTGTCGCAGAGTGTACAGCTGCTTGCCCCTTTATCTTCGCTGTGTTTTAAATAAACCTGTGTCTATCTGGCAATGTCGTGGCATTTCATTTGAGACTTACAGTGGGGATTTCTGGCAAGCAGTTCCGGTTACGACTGCATACCCTTCAGAGAATCCATGCTACTGACACACCCATTATTCTATCCACTTTCTATGTTTGTTCTGGCACATATCTGGTGTTTGTCCCTATTTGTACCGGTAGTTTGCATGGCTTTGTCCGGTTTCATACTTTACGAGGTTAACAGGTTTGAGCCATGTATAACTAACATGGGGGAAACAGCATTCATTTACTACGCTGTGAGCGGATCACACACGCACAGGCGCACTTGCATTTTCTTATTGTGGGTTACGCGCAGGTGCGCATGCATATCCTTATTGTGGGTTACATATGTTTACTAAGTCTTTGTGCTTACGTGGGCTTTATTACTTGTGACAGTACCAGTAATTATCTGTAATATGGTTAACGGACGTTTGCGAAACACACGTTCACCTTTACATATTTAACTGTCTGTACAGCACAGACACATTCATTACACTATCACATTATATGTGCTGTAGTCGTTGTTCAACCGGGACTGCATTCACGTTGGCCGGATGCTGTAACCACTATACGTTTGGTGTTCTGACTCATTTATATGCATACACATAGTACATAGCAACATTAATATATGCCTCACCGCTTCACTTACGTCACAGGCATCCATTCTCCTGCTGGGAGAAATGTGGTACTACATGTTACACATTCCCTATTCCCTACTGCTCTGGACCCACGCTGCATATTTCATTACTGCAGGGATATTCAGAACCCAAAGGCTTATAGTCCCGACACATACAGGTCTTTAATTGTCAGGGTGTTCATGTGGTGATCTGGGTTTAGGCTTGTCCGCCTGGTGAACGGAACTGCCCTGACCATGTTCAAATGTCAGACAAAGCACATGGACAGGGTTTGCCCATTTTAAACATTTAATCTGTGTTTACAGACACAGGTGTTTGGGCACCTGTCAGCAGCTTATGATGTTGGCAATACATAATATGGGTGGGGGCGGTTACGATACATAATCCATGGTGAGTGGTGTTCCCATTCACGTTTGACTATTTCCTGTATTCATTCTTACGAGGGTTATTATTTTGCACATGACTTAACTATGAATTAACTACGGGTATGCAGTAGTACAGTCAACATATGTGACGGCTTGTTACAGTATATATGTACGGACCTCTGTAATACTGGGGACTACCCCACATCCTTCACAGCATTTCCTGCTTATGTACATACTATTATTCCTTGAACTTTCGAAGCTTGTGAGAGCAGTAATTACATCTGTCCCTATTTGTCCACCCATCCTTTTAGGCTTTGTCCAGGTTTTGTTGCTGTAATAGGTTGAGAGGTGGTGTCGGTATGTGATTGAGTTGAATATATACTGTCGATAATTCAGTGGGGAGTAGGGTTACCACCTGTTCTTCTTTGCGAGGGGAGGTCCCACTTTGGACAGTTGTGTCCTGCGATGACACCTAAGACATGGCAAATGTCCTGTGATTTTAAGACAATAATATATTTCTTAATTTCTGTACTAGTTGCATGATACAGGTATTTTGTATCTGGTACACATAACTATTATTTGGGATAGCATAAGCTATTCAAATGCTATGGCATTAGCTTTTATCTTGGTATACACGTGTAATTCTGTACTTTGCACAGGCCGGGGGTATGTTTTATCCTGCAAATTCTCACATTTCTACAAGGGATGTCCCACCTTGGCCATCTGAACAGGTGGCAACCCTAGTGGGGTGACCTGCATGGTGGACAGCTGTTCCATCCTGCGTAGTATGAATTACATGTCTGTGTAGATACTGACCAGTACCGTGACTACACATACATGTTTTGTCCAGATGTGTACAGTAATGGACACCGTGGCATGTAAACAACTCTGAGGTTTCAACAGGTTACTTATCCCACGCGGGATGTACACACATTTTGCCGTAACATTAACGCGCGGCCATTTGGATTTACGTACCTGTGATGGGATGTTTACAAATGTGGGATACATATTTGCAATCCGGACACTGCCTAGGACAATACTTCCTACTACATATGGGGAATACCCGCTATGTGTAGGTGTACGGATGCGCAAGGCTGGTAGCTGGATTTGCTGGACATTCGGACATAGGTGCGGGTTATGTGCTATATAGGGGTTGTTGCATATTGCATTTGCATGCATGGGTTCTACTTTTGGATATCCCGGTTCCACATATAGCATCCTATGTGTATGTGACAGTTACGTTCCTGTTCATGTGTATAGCACATTTTAATATACATATGTTTGTGTGTGTTTGGTATACAATATGGACTGTCAGGTTTCTTTACGGTTGTTATATAGCCACAACTGCCCTGCTGTGTACTATCACTACCACTGTGGGACTGCTGGTGACCATACCCATGGGGCTAGACGTGTGTATTGGCGGCGCGCTGACATGATGCGCTTCACTTCCGCTGGGTATAACTTCTGACAGTGCAGTACATTACGGACACACGATTTTAAATGTCATTTGTTCCATGGACGGAAACTTATATTATGTTGCTTGCATTTCTGTTTTGTTCTCCAGTTTGTGTGGCCGGGAACTGTCTTGCATGCTTTGCATACATTTCATTATCCACGGACACTGTTAGGTGCGATTACTATTGCAGGCAGGCTATAATATTCAGCAGTTTAGGTTGCTCATCACCAGCCAACATTGACACGCCTCCGGGCGCAGCTTAGTAATGCCCCATGCACTCGCGCACGAGTCCTATGCACGTGGATGTGGTAGCGGCGCACCTTCATTAATATGCATATGGCGCTACTACACCATTTATACGCCGCACGGCCGGTGCAGGCCTTACACCGGCCTTGCGCCGAGCTTCATGAATCCGGGGGTATGTCTCTGATGCGGGTGAGGTGGGTCACACTGACTTTTATCTTATTAGATTATTAAGGAGACTCCCAAACATTTATCTGTGGCAGGGTATAAAATGTTGCAAAGTAAATTTGTTTAAGACAGCAAAAGGCATTTTTCTTTGAAAGTGATAACAAGGAAAAGCAAAGTTCCTTTTCCACAATCTCTTTGAATACAAAAGAAACATTAGATCTGATGTCATTTTCATTCATTCCTCAACTGTTGAGTTCATATTCGAGCCTCGGATCTGACTTGGCTGCTTCTTTCAGCTCGTGGAACACCAAAACTCTCCAGCCCCTCTCTGTACCCATAATGCCCTTGTCACGTAACATACCTCAGATCTCATCCTCCATCTATGTGTTTGGACATGGTCACTGCTTACTCTCGAGCAAGTGTATTATTTTCAGTGAATTAAAGTTAATTATTTTTACTGTAATCTTTCTTGCTCTTCCTCCCTTTATATATATGTCACAGAAGATACCTTCTTCTTTATATTTCCCTTTAATTTTTTGCATAGATAATTCCTATATACTCATTTTCAAGCATCTTTTAAATACCATTGCTGTTATTTCTTTGGTACTTATCAGTATTTCTATTGTTATGATTACTGGTATTTTCTTTCTAGTCTCTTCTGTTCTTTAAAAAAAAAATTCTTCTTTGTTTTCCATTACTTTGCCTTATAATTATGTCAGATAAATCTTCTGGTTTTAAAATGTGAGTGGCCTGCGGCCATAAGATTCCGATTTCAGATGCTCATTCAAAATGTGTCTACTGTTTAGGCCCAGTTCACCTCGATTCAGATTGTGATATATGTAATGCCTTCAATCCAACAGCTCTTATAGAAAGAACAAATTCATTTTACAAGGTTTGCTACACTCTAAACTTGCTTCCACAACCTTAGGGGCTCAAACTCCTACAAAAGTTGACAAGAAATGTGATTTTCTTCATAGAGAATCAAGAAAACGATCCCTGGATCCGACTACTTCTTCAGCTCTGATATCCAAACCTCCCAGTAAAATGGCTATCCAACCACTTCAGATCCAAGATCCTGATCAGAGAAATCTCCTTGGATCCCATCACCACAACTGTTACCGGATTCTGTTTCTTCTTGGCTTCATTCCCCTTTTTTTTGGAACATTCATTGAGACAGCATTCTAGACCATCTTCTACAGCATCATCTGTACAATCATCCAAGAGTCTGACAGAAGCTGATGTGGACAGAAGGATGAGGAAATTCCTCTTGATGCAGATTCAAATAGGAGTTCTTTCGGATCCGACCCCATCAGGTTCAGAGACCTTTGTTAGTACTACACCCCCACAGTTGGCTCCTTCTCTGATCCAACATTTGGTTTCAGAGCCATCTGATCTGAAAATCCCCAAATCATCTATCTCATATCCAAAGATACTGGTATCTTCAACTCCGATGCCATCTCTGAGGAGCCTGGTGTCAAGCACTTCAGAGCCAGATGAGTGTCGGAGCCATAGTTTTGGCACTGGATCTGGGGTGTTGGAGTCGATTCCGAAGCTGTCAGAGCCATCTCTGGCCTTCTGTGCTTTGGCACTAGATAGCTCGGCTCTGACTTCTTCCTTGAGTAGTCTGCCTTCAGGGTGGTGGGAGCTGATCTGTAAGCATGTCTTATCGGAGCCATTGTTTTCTTTTTCTCTGAGGCATTCTATGTTTGAGGTAGTTTAGAAAGCTTTCTCTGTTCCAAGAGTTTGGACTTCTCTTCCCTCTTTAGCTCCAAATACCCAACTCCAGTTGACTCTGCATCAGAGCCTCAGTCAGCTGCACTACTGGGACAGCCAGCTCAAACCAGTCTCCAGAACACCTAGCAGGGTATACTACTCTCTTCTGACACTTCTCAGGAGCATCCCACTGAAGATGTTCCAAGAAGGAGAAAGTGTAAAAAGGAGGCACTTGGACTCTTCTCAAGAATTTGTCACAGAAGATACCTTCTTTGATGAGAGGGAAAGGTTCCCAAGATCACCACCCAATGACACCTCATTTGGAGACATCCTAGAACTCCTAAAAAAAGGGTGGTTGGTCCCCCGACAACCCTTCCCAAGATGAGTCAGCATTCCTGGAGGCTTTTGGAGCTGGCCAGTCTACCTCCTGGGTGACTGCACCCACCTATGAGCTCATTGATTTGGTCTCTCGATGGGCATGGAAAGAGCTTGATACCATTGAGCCTAACCCCAAGTGAGCAGATAGGATCTGGAACCACTGAAGGACAGAACATATTGGAGCAAGGGACTACTAGTTGATGCCATGGTCATAGAGGTGGCCATGAGGAAGGAACTAGCAGAGCAAAGTTCCTCTGTCCACCTCCCATAACAAGGATTCTAGAGTGCTGGACAGATTTGGGAAGCATGTCTATATTTTGGCAACCTTTGTCCTTAGGTTGCTGAACTACTTGGCACATTTTGCAAGACTTCAGAGGGATTTGATTAAGGATCTTTCTAGATCCCTCACTAGGACTATATCCTCTGAGGCAGAAAGCACTATTGCCTCTCAGTTGGCTACTCTTCAATCCATTTCAAACTCATCCATGAAGCTTATCTCACACATAGCTGAATGCACCTCACAGGTGGTGGGTTCAGACTTTTCTATTGGAAGAAATACCTGGATGAACATGTGTGACTTTGTGGAACCCTTCAAATCTTCCTTTGTCAATGCTTCCTTTGATGGAAGTTCCTTATTTGACCCCCAAAGTAAAAGACACACTCTCTAGGTGCGAGCAGGAAGGTAAATCCTGTCTGCTGAGGGCATACATTTTTTCAATCCATCAACGGACTTTCTCTATGAACCAATGAGATGGACAGAAAATGTGGTTCAAAAAATCCCAGGGTCCCTTGTAAGATCCACATGGGAAAGTTCCCCAAGGGCAGAGGGAGGAAGTCTAATAGAATATGCCGTCCCTGCGGCAGAGGTGTTCCATATAACCAGGGTCCACAGATACCTTCTCTGACAGGTCCTTTCAGTGCTCCTGAAAGGAGGCCTAACTGTCCATTTCTGAACCCAGTTCTGTCCATCTATGAACTCCAGGAACCCAACGGTTCCTGGAGTTCATAAATTCAAATGCCATGGAACAGCTAGTCACTGTTCCCACGAGAGGAGAAAATATACTAGATCTCATTATCACAAACATGGGGACAAAATGCTCCACACCGGAAGTATATCTCTCATTGGTGAGATCTGATCATAAACTAATCTCACTGGAAATCCACATCCCGCCCCCACCCCAAACAAAAAAGACCACAGTGAAGAACTTCTCTAAAGCAAACTTCACACTACTCAAGACTGGTGTGGTATCCTTCAAGGCCCCTGAGACAGTGGAAACCACAACCCAAGCTGCGAAGCCCTTACAAATGCCTTCTATGAACACCTCCAGGACTGCATGGATCAGGCAATCCCAAATAAAACCAAGACTCTTTCCACAAAGGGCAAACGTCCAGTCTGGTGGACCCCAGCCATTAACAAACTTTACAATAAGAGGAGAAAGCTATTACATGATAGAACAAAATCCATAAAAGGGAATTCACCCTGATCATTATTAGTAAAAAATACGAGCACTCATAAAATCAACTAAGGCCAATTTTGAGAGAAAATTGCCATGGATTCAAGGACAATCATAAGGCCTTTTCAGCTATGTTAGGAACCTGGGTGGAAACTCCCAGATATGCTCAGAATTAGTCCAAAATGATACAAAAATCACTGAACCCACAGACATTGCCAACATACTGGTAGACAGGTTCAGTGCAAACTTCACCCCCCTCTCCTAAAGGAGAGATAACTATCCCAGTGGAGTGTAGCCTCCCAGACATCTCAAATGCGCAGGTGAAAGCTGCTCTCTCTAAAGCTAAAAACACAGCATCAATGGGACCGGATGGTGTCCCCGGCTGTGTGCTACACGAGCTAAATGAGGAATTAAACCCGCACATAAGGCAGCTGTTTAATCTCAGCCTTACCACAGGATACATGCCCAAGGGTGGCGTGACGGCAACTGTGGTCCCACTCCACAAAGGTGGTGCCTCTACGGACCCTGGTAATTACCGCCCCATAAGCTTAACAAGTCTAGTCTGCAAAGCTATGGAGAGGATCATAATGGAGCTCATAAACAAAGATATAGGGGACTTGCAGACATTGGACCCGACCCAGTTTGGCCGTCAAGGGAAGATCATGCCTTTTGAACTTGGTTGACTTCTTGAAACAGTCACCAAGGCCATTGATGAGGAAAGGCAGTCCATACAGCCTACCTTGACCTTGCAAAGGCTTTCGACACAATACCCCACTCGGGTATTGTAAAAACTTACCAGCTGAAGTGTAAACCCATATGTCACAAGATGGGTTGCAAACTGGCTTAAGGACAGAACCCACAGGGTTAGAGTTGCTGGCGCTATGTCAGACTCCAAGCCGGTCACAAGTGGTGTCCCACAGGGCTCGGTCCTTGGCCCCTATTGTTCGGCATCTACTTCTCAGAAGTACAGGCCAACATGGGAGGTCTTTGGCTGACAAAGTTTGCAGGCGACTGCAAACTGGCCATAGTGGAAAGTGCATCGGACACGGATATCCTTCAGAAGGGACTCACGGAAACAGATAGCTGGTGCCAGAGCCATGGCCTGAAGTTAAACGCCAAAAATGTATAGTCATACCCTTCGGGAAAAACAAGGTAACCCCAAGCTACCATATAGGTGGCAATCCACTAAGCACAGAAGAGGTTATCAGGGACCTGGGGACCCAGGTTGACAGTGGCCTTTCTTTTGACACTCACGTTGCTAAAGTGGTTAGAAAGACCTTCTACATTGCCCACCTGATCATTAAGGGATTCACATCCAGATCTAGTGAGGTCATTGTTCCCCTGTACTCTTCACTTATCAGACCAATGATCGAGTACAATGCCCCATTCGGGATGTATCTCGCCCGACATCTGCAGCAATTGGAGAGACCCCAAAAGTTTCTCACCAAAAGGATAAAGGGACTCCAAAATCTGTCATATGCTGCCAGATTGAAGAAACTCCAGCTCTATTCAGTCGCATACCATCTGCTCAGAGGTGACATGTGCCTGACATACAAGGCCATGTCCAATCCGGAATTAATGGACATGCTCCACCTCAAAAAATCCAAATCCACCAAAACCACTAGAGCAAGCGACTTAAACCTTAGCATGGATATAAATAGGACGTGCTGGAGGGATAGATTTATCACTCAGAGACTCCCTATGCTGTGGAATAGAGTCCCGGTCCATGTGAGGCAGAGCACCTCGCTGGCTCTGTTCAAGAGAAATCTTGACCTGTGGATGGGAGATCGTAGGTTTACCCCGGGAATCATCTCTGTGTCACTGCTGGACAGAGGCACAACAAACTAATGGGTACAGTATTTTTTCATATAAGGGGTGGCGTAAGCCACAAAAATTCGGGCTAGGCTTATAAATGCCTTGGGGCAGATAGCCTAGTATAAACCTATGAACCTATGAACCTATGAGGCAGTCAGGGATCATCTATTCCTGCACCAGATTGCCTGGCAAGAGATTACAAAAGATTCATGGGTGCAGAGGATAATATCCAGAGATTATATAATACCCTTTCCCCCTAATAATAAACAAAACCCTTGATGTTACACCCAATTAGAGGGAAGCAACAGCAATATAAATAAACAAGCTGCTGAAAAAACTAGTCATCTATCAGGTTCCCCCCAGACCAAAAAGAGTCCAGAACTTATTTAATATTCTTTTTAGTGCCAAAGATAACATTGGACTGGAGACCAATTTTGAATCTCAGCAATCAAAATCAATCAGTTCAGTACGCAAAGTTCTGAAATGGTTACAGTTCAGTCAATTCTGCCTTTTTTGCACACGGACAACTGGATATGCTCAATAGATCTTCAGGAAGCATACTATCACATAAAAATGAACAGATGGTCCAGGAGATATGTGTACTTATGGTGGGGAGCCAGTCATTACCTATTCAGAGCCTTGCCCTTTGGTCTTACCACAGCCCCCAGGGTATTTACCAAGTGTATGGCAGTAGTAGCAGCTCACTTGAGACTGATGGGATTCTGGGTGTTTCCATATTTGTACAACTGACTCATAACCAATCCAACCAGGCATCATCTGAGTCAAGCTCGAGACTACATACCCCAGTAATGCTCTCACCTGAGGATTTCAGTCAGTCACAACAATTCTCATCTTGAACCATCACAGATATTGACATTTTTCAGTACCTTAATACAATCACTCAGACAGCTTCTCTTCCTCTGTCCAGAGTTCAACCTATTCAATTCCAGATCAAAAAGATCATTCAAAATGCTTTTCTTGCAGCTGGACTGATTCTCCAAGCCTTGGGATCCATGTGAGTGGCAATCATTCTGGTTCCATTCGCAAGGTACCTTATGAGAATTCTTCAGTGGACACCTGCAACTCAGTGGTCCATTCTCCATCAACCATTATCTATTCAAGTCAAAATAACACAAGCTTGCAAGAATTATCTTTTTTGGTGGATATACTCCAGTCAAGGACAAGAAGGTCGTCCCTTTGTTCTTCCCCAATCCAAGGCCATAGTGATCACAGATGCCTCCCAGATCAGGTGTGGGGGGAGCACTTCTTAGGAAAGACAGTCCAAGGCACGTGGTCCCCTGAAGAGGCTAACATGCATAAAGGTGTCTTGGAAATGAGAGCTGTCCTCTTAGTGATGTAAGCCCTTCAAGACACTCTTTCCTCCGGGACTATTATGATTCAGATGGACAATATGTCTGTGGTTTGGTACATTAACAAACAAGGGAGAGCCAAATCTTTCCTCTTTGTTGAGAAGCTATGAGAGTATGGCAATGGATGAGCTCATCCAATCGCTTTCTGATAACAATGCACATTTTGGGTAAGCCCAGCATAATTGCAGACAAGTTAAGCAGGTTTATTGTAATGCCTCATGAGTGGTCTCTCAATATGAAGATGGCAGTGAGGATATTCCATTGATGGGGCCAACCATGCTGCGACCTCTCTGCCGAACATAATTGCATACAAGTTAAGCAGGTTTATTGTAATGGCTCACAAGTGGTCCCTCAATATGAAGATGGTGGGGAGGATATTTCATTGATGGGGCCAACCATGCTGTGACCTCTTTGCATCTCACCTCAACAACAAGTGCAGTGGGTTCTTTGCCCTGATCCCCCCTATGGAGGATTCACTGAAGGATGGTCTAATTCAAGATTGGTCCCCCAGTCTCCTTTAGGCCTACTCCCAAATTTCTTCAGAAATCATCTTGATTAAAGAGGACAGTTATCCACATTGCCCCTTACTGATCTCATCAAATTTAGATTTCCTTTCATTGGCCTCATCTTCTTCATCCTCCCTGGATCCCAGATACAACACCAGACCTACTGCCTCACCCAACAGACATGACTCATCCGGACATTCCAGGCCTAAAATTGACTGCATGGTTTCTCTAGTTCTGTTGATCACTAGGCAGCCCAGGCTGCCCACCCTTATCTGCCATATTATTTTATCATCCCACAAAACATCCACCAGGAAACTTTATAAAAGGAAATGGAAAAGATTTGTTGTTTGGGCACAGTAAAATAATTTAGACCCCTTTTCAGCACCGATTCCTAAGATTCTTAACATTTTAGCTGCAATTTTCAGTGAAGGTGCTTGCTCTTCTACTGTAAAAGTACAACTAGCTGCCATTTTCAATTTTCATCCAGGAGTAAATAACTCAACTTTACCATCCTCCAAACTTTATGAAGCCTTTCTAGGAAGAACTTTCCTACTTAGACCTCCATTAAAAGATCCCACTTCTCCTTGGGATTTAAACATTGTTTTACAAACTTTAACACAAACTTCGTTTGAACCATCAGCTAAGTGTGAACTAAAATTTTTGACCTGGAAAACTATCTTTTTTGTGGCTATTACCTCTACCAGAAGAGTGTCAGAATTACAAGCCCTGTCATTTAAACCTCCTTATTTGAGTATTCATACGACTAGAGTATCCTTATGAACTAATCCTTCCTTTCTTCCTGAGGTGGTGTCAGAATCTCATATTAATTGGGTTACCAACCTTCCAGTCTTCTTTCCAAATTTCTAAAATAAAGGAGAATATATGTTACACCTTTTGGATGTTCACAGACAATTACAGTTTTATCTACATAGAATCAAATATTTGATGAAATCAGAACAATTATTATTATTAATTTTTTTTAATCACAATTATGCAAACCAATTTCTAAAACAGCTTTAGCCAAATGATTGTCTGATTGTATTAGTTTTGTATATGAAAAGTAGTTTTGTCTTTACCAAAACCACCAAAAACCCATTCTACTTGATCAATGGCAACTTCTTCAGCCTTTTTATATAGAACTTCCTTGGATGATATTTGTGCAGCTGTAACTTCAGCTAATCCTCATGCCTTTATTGCTCAATACAAATTGGATCATGTCTCTAGGGGAAGAGTTGCCTTTGTCTAAGTGGTACTCAGGAATATCCTTCCTCAGAGTCCTCCCAGGATTTAGGTAGCTGCGGACTCTGTCCCAACAGTTGAGGAATGAATGAAAATGACAACATCAGATAAAGAAGTTATGTACTCACCATAATATTTTATCTGTGTTGCCCATTTTCATTCCTCTTCAACTTCCCTCCCACCAACCTCCCTCCATCTTTTACTCTTGGAAAGATTGAAAGATGCTGGAGGAAATACTGTTCCTTTTGTTTGAGTCCCAGATTTTGTTATTTTATCTTTCTTACTGCTTTGTAGGTATAAGAGGCACAAACAAGATCTAAGTATCTTAGGTAACTGGGGCATTATGGGTAGAGGGAGGAGCTTGAGAGTTTCAGTGTATCATGAGCTGGAAAAACCAGCAGAGCTGGATCCGAGGATTGGATTCGAACACAACAGCTGAGGAAGAATGAAAATGGACAACAGAGAAGTAACATTATGGTGAGTACATAACTTTTTTAACAACAGTAAATTCTGGAGAAGTAAAGTTTCTTTTCTGTAGCCCACTTGGATACAATTAATTTAAAAACAGTGAAACTTTGAAAATAAACTGCGCTTTCTTGTTTGTCAAAATCTTCAAGAAGAACCTTCTAAAGAGAGACAGTATTGTGGTATAGTGTGTAGAGTTGATGGTTGTCCCTGTCTGTGGAGGGCACACACTACCAGCGGCTTCCTAAACATTCCTTCATAAACAAAGAATATGAATTACTATTAGCCATATCACCTCCAGCTTTGGCTCAAAAGACATTGCTATATTCTTTTTTTATTCACTTTCTTTTTAAAATCACCTCAGAGTAAAACTATACAAGAAATGGGTTGCACTTTGTCCAAAATAATCTAAGCTATATTTAAAGGAATCCACTGATTATCTTGGAAGAGTATATGATATATTTTTATTACATTATTATAATCTGCAAAAACAACAAACTTTTAAACTGTTCCAGAAAGTCAGTATGTCTAACATACACATAATACACTGCACAGAGCACAAAAACAGGCTGTATATTTTATTTTTGTAGAATAATCAATCCAGAAGTGGCTTACCATACAATTTATTAAGTAAAGCTCAGTTTAGGATTGGAAAAACAGAAGCTAAAAATAAAATATCCATATGTTAAACAAGAGTACCTTTACTTAGATTAATATCATCTGCCTACAATACATAAAAAGCTTATTTCTTCACAGCCCAATCAATTAGGTTGTGTTTCTGAAAGATCCTTTTAATCCTCAGTGGCATCCTTGATTTCCAAAGTTGTTTTTTTTTAATAGTTATATATTTATATATGTTATCTCATCCATCGTATATTACAATGGTACTGAATTCTTAATACTTCTGGATTCACAGAAGCATGATTAGGTAAGTGAGGAAGGCTCTGGGTAAAATGGAATGAGTTGAGTAGGGTAGAAGGCCACAAATGAAAGTTAATATGTCTGAGAGCTAGATATATTTATTTAACATTTCTTAAATGGGAAAGTCTGACTTGGAACAAAGTCAATTTTCAGCAGAAGCCCAGGCTGAAATGCTCCAGATGCATGTCTTTGAACATGGGAGGAAACTAGAGCACCCAGAGGAAACCCACACGAATGCAGGGAGGACATGCAGACTCCGCACAGAAGGGACCCTAGCCGAGAAGTGAACAGGAAAACCTATTGCTGTGAGATGACAACACTACCACTGCACCACTGTACCATCCCATATATGTTTTAGTATCTGTCTGCAAGATGCTTGCATAAATGTGGAAGTGTACAAATATGACTGCTATGAAAATGAGTCTCCATTGAAGTGATTAATACACAACAGATGCAGGGTCTTTTCAAACCTGCAATGCAGTAGGCGTCTTCAAATTTAGGCCCTATAACTTTAATTTGTATGAACAGTGATCAGTACTCTGGGGAAAATAATATGATTTTCTCATATTTTTCAGTTTGTGCAGTCACCCTGTTGATAGGAATGCATGGGTAGCAGATACTTACATCCAAATTAGTATATATATATATATATATATATATATATATATATATATATATATATATATATATATATATATATATATAAACATGGGTCCCCTTCAAAACATCTAAAACCCATACTATTGAATTTCATAACATTGAGACCAGAACATCTAAAACCCAAAACATCTAAAACCTATAACACTGAATTTCATAACATCTAACAGTACAAATCACATGAAAATAACATCCCCTCCACATATAACGACATATAATGACACCAAACTACCAAACACACATTTTACTATGTTTCTGCAGGGGGGCTTGATACAGTGGGGCTAGGAAATTAACTTTTTTCCACTGTAGTGCAATCTTGGAGTTAGTATATTTAATTTACGGGGGGGTGTGGGGGTGCAGGGGGGCTTGCGCCCCTGCAGAAACATAGTAAAAAGTGTGTTTGGTAGTTTGGTGCCATTATATGTGGAGGGGATATTATTGTCTTATGATTTCTAGTGTTAGATGGTATGAAATTCGATGTTATGGGTTTTAGATGTTTTGGGTTTTAGATGTTCTGGTCTCAATGTTATGAAATTAGATGTTATGGGTTTTAGATGTTTCAAAGTAGATATATGTGTGTGTGTGTGTGTGTGTGTGTGTGTGTGTGGAGTCTGCATGTCCTCCCCACGGTCAAGTGGCGTTCGAAAGACCTGTGTGGGTGTGCCTTTGTTGAAGGTTGGGTGCCGGGCTGGCAGCTCAGCACCGTAAAAATCTACTGCTAATCATTAGCGGACCGGAGTTCTGCTGTGGTGACCCCTCACTGGGAAAAGCCGAAAGAACAACAACATATATATATATATATATATATATATATATATATATATATATATAAATATAAATATATATATATATATATATATATATGTATATGGTTTACTATCAAAATGTAGAATGGCACTTACACAAAACTGGAATGGTAGAATGCTTGTGTTCCAGTTTCCGTAATGCCAATCCGGAAATGTTTGAACCCTCATTAGTGAAAGGTTGTGTGCATTCGCTAACGTGGGTTTGACATTCTGATAACAGACTGTACTAGAGTGGAGACTGCAGAATTTACCCTTTTCCTCACTGTAGTATGATCTAGTAGATGGAATGTATAATATGCAGGGGGTGTGGGGGATGCAAGGGGGCTTGCCTCCAAGCAAAAATGTTACTGGTAACACAAAATTTCAACATTGGAACTTCCGGTGTTCAATGTGGATGCTGTGATTACAATTTCCGACATTTTGGTAATTCTGTATTACCAAATTTTCAAAAGGTGGAAAATTGCTTTGATTTTTCACATTTATTTATTCGTGTGTTTGTGTGTGTGTGTGTGTGTGTGTGTGTGTGTATGGTATCGAAAGTAATAGCAAAGAAAAACTGATATATTAACATTTCTCTCAGTCTGATCACTCTTCTTCAAGTACTCAAGTTCTGGTTTTGTAATCATATTTTAAAAAATGTAGCACTGACAAATATTTAAAGTCAGATTTTGCATTGTACAGTACATTAAAAGGTTCCTTGAACTTTCCCCGGGCTGGTCTCCATTGCCAGGCTTGCTCTCATAGACTGAGGCTGACAGTAAACATTCCCCAACTAACATATCCCCTCCATAACTTTTTACCAACCACACGTTACCAGAGAATGCAGTTGGATTGAGTTGCGTAGCTAGGCATACAAAGATCCTGGTGGTCATTAGCCTAGTATATCCCTATTAACCTATAAAAGCTTATCTATTAAAGGTTTTCCTTTATGCTCCCAGTTGTAATTCCTAGACTTGTAAGTGTGTATCCTTGAATATATATAAAAAAAAAATGAAAAATACAGGAGATCATCAAATGTCAAACATTGCTGTTCTCCTTTAAGCTTGTTTTTGCAGGGAGCAATGGCCCCTGCACACCAATACCTAGGAGAAAATGGAATATTCCAAGAAACAGCAGTCTTGGACTTAGGATATTTAAGTTTTGCATTTTTGGTTTTTCATTTATTTGTGTGAATCTTGGATCAGAAAAAGTCTCAGCATATCAAACAATTACCTTTCCTTTAATTTTGCCTATGGCTTCCTGTTTTTTATTTATTACTTCCATATCAGTGGCATTCACTGGTAGCTAAAATTATATTTTAAAAGACTAAAATTAATATTGAAAACAGCTTTGACATCTAGTTGCAAAGTCCAGACAATAAACCAGTTTGCTCTTCCTGTCCTTAAGTACAGTTTTGGAGTGATTGACTGGCCCCAAAAAGTATTGGATCAGTTGGACGGGAAAACAAGAAAAATGCTTCATAAAAATCAGTGTATACCAAGATTATATATTCCCTGTTCTGAAAGAGGTACGGGCCTCCTTGAAATTGATTACATGTATAAATATGCAATTGTAGGACTGCATACATATCTGCTGACCTCAGAAGATCTAAACGGAGTGAAAGTTTTAAAACATAAGGAGAATAAGTCTAAGATGACTTCCATCCTTAGTTTAGCAGAAGCATATCAGTGTGAAGCAGGAATGGAAATCGAACCAGAAGTAGACAAAAATTAGGCATAAACTGAATGTGCCAAAAAAAAAAAAAATAGAATATAACTTGAAGGATCAGACGAAAAGGCAAGAAATGTGGAAAATAAATAAATACAGGTGCAAGTACAGAAATCGTTTGGAACAACCTCATGTTGATCAGGACTGAACACAGGAATGATTAAGGAGAGGTGAATTTAAACCAAAAGATGAAAGGTTAACATTGGTGGCCCAAGACAGTGAACTACGTACATGTTGGTTCACAAAGTCCATTGAACATGTGGGAGAAACAGACAAATACAGGTTTTGTAAAACAGAATTGGAAACAGTCACACATTTTGCTGCTGGGTGTGATACACTAATGGCAGAAGGACTATATACTGAAAGGCATAATAATGTGGCAAGACTGTTGCATTGGGGATTGTCCAAACATTATAATATTAAAGTAGCTAAGAAGCATTGGAAAATTCAGCCACAAAGCATTACAGAAAATGATGAAGTTTATATCACATGAGATCAGCCATTACCAACAGTTCAAAAAATAAATGCGAAAAAAAAAACAGATTTAGTAGTCCAGGAAAAGAAGACAAATGCAGCATTGAACAGTGAAATTGCTGCACCCAGTGCATACAGTGTCTTGTCTACAAAGAGACAGCATCATAAAATATTAGGATTTACAGGCAGAAATGAGGGCAATGTGGAAGAAAGATACCAAGACAGTTCCAATAGCAGTAAGAGCAATGGGTCTTATAAAAAGAATTTACAAGTGTACTTAGGTATGTTACTTATACACATAACTGTATGGATTGCAGAAGGAGTCAGTCCTGGGCACATTGCTGGTGCTGCGAAGGGCACTTCTGACTAACATCAAAGATTAAAACAATAATAATTTCATTAACTTTAATCATACTTTGACTCAGGAATGAGATCCATTTCCATCATGGTATTAGAAACTCAAAAGACTTGGAGAGATTAAACCCTGAAAATATTTTATTTTATGATTTTCAATGATGAAATTAAGCTTCATGTTAATAAACACTAGTTAAAATATTACTACCTGTGGGAATTATGATTCAACCTGTAAGTAAAGAGTTTAACACCCAACAGAGTTTCTGATTATTGAGAAGGAGCACTTGGCCAGATTACCTTACGTTTTCCCATCCATTTTGGATTCTATCGTTATATTATATTTAGGTCTAAAGTCATACTGTTTATCTGAAAGTATATCGTATTTCTCTAGGTGTTGAAGAATTTAAGTATATTTTACCTTTTCTAAGATTGTTGCCAGTTGATCATCAGGTCGATAATCACTGGCAGAATTTAGAGCTATTACCTTGGGAAACCTACCCACAGAATAACACATAGAAAATCACCAGCTAGCAACTTACCATACCTCTCAACTGTACAGATTTTCGCAGAATGCCCAGATTTTTGCTTCATATTTTTGGTCTGTTTTTCATAAAATTGTGGTTTCCTGGTAAGTCATTGAAGACTGAAGTCAGAAAACAATGACATGCATGTGAGTTTAGACTTCATACCCTTCAGAAAATCCATGCGAATGCAACATCTGCTATTCTATTTAATTTCTAAGTTTATAAGAGCAATATTTAAAAATTGTCCCTATTTTTGGATCTGCGTCCCCCCCCATTATTTATGACTTTGTCCAGATTTCTTGCTCCAAGAAGTTCAGAACTATACTTAGCTTACTAGATTCATCCTTGTTAGTCACATATTCTAATACTGAATGTAACCAATATTTATGCTATTAATATTGTACATATTATTCTAAAAATAATTCAGATTCAGTAAGACAAGTTTCTGTTTTTATTATATCAGCAGCAATTTTCACTCTTACATTTAAATACTGAAGTTTGTCTAAGTTCATAATTGGGAAGTTTGTTTCTTTTTTTTAATACTTTATGTTTGCTCCTTTTTTATGCTGTCCATTTAAAATACACCTGATCATTTGCCAAGATCACTATATAGTCAAAATAGCCACTGTCTTTGGATCACCTAGGGCACTTAGCTTGACTTTAAGTACTAGAAGTTATTACTCCTAATGTAAGGGGAGGTGATATCAGAACCTACACAGAAAGTAAGGAAATGCAATGGATTATTTTATTAAGGGCTGACAAAGGTTTTGGCCTGAATGAGTGAGCCTCTATAAGACCAAAACTAAAACAACGTAGAAATGTCAAATGAATTGTTATGCACTGATTATATACAGATGTATTTACTTTTTAATTTATACATAGTTTTGTGTTTCTTAATATAATTCAGTTAGTCATAATATTCTGATCAATATCTTTGTAATTTGATGCCTAGCCATTATTTATCTTTCAGCAATGCATTTTATGAAGCTTTTATATATTGTTTTTTATCTATCATTTTAAACATCATCTATATCTTTAAAAATGATGGGCAGTACCTTGTTTGCTAATTAACCATGAGTATGAGTCATCATCTGCAGGTATATAAGCATGCAATTAACACTTGGATTGTTGTATGGATCTGATGAAGCTACTTGCGAAAGCGCTTATCCTGTCTTATATTTTTGTATTAAATGTGGAGATTTTAATTAATTCTTGCATCGTTTGACTTCCTCACTGTCGCTCAGTTCCTGCTTTATTTACTAAATACTGAAGTTTGTCTAAGTTCATAATTGGGAAGTTTGTTTCTTTTTTTTAATACTTTATGTTTGCTCCTTTTTTATGCTGTCCATTTAAAATACACCTGATCATTTGCCAAGATCACTATATAGTCAAAATAGCCACTGTCTTTGGATCACCTAGGGCACTTAGCTTGACTTTAAGTACTCCAAGTTCCTCCTCAGAGATTTGGGATGTGTGGCTAGGCTCAAAAAGGCTGTTGTGGTCATTAGCATAGTAAACATCTATGAACTTATAAAGCTATGTAATTGGACAATTATGGTTCATAAGTTATTGGGCCACATCTGCCTCTGATTTTTCAGGTTAGTCTATAAAATATTAATATGTTTGGTAACAGAACTTAGCTCAACCACACAGAGAAAAGGCTCCCTCTTGGTTATATAAAAGCTGATTACCGTTGATTTTGGTATGAAGTCAGAGTATGAGTAATACATAAGCAACAATGCTCAACAGGGTGTATATTAATGTGTAACTAACACCTGTCCAGGGGTGTTATGAGGCCCAATACCGCACATTAACACACACCCTGGAGGGCATTATCACGCTTAGAGAACGGGCTCTTTCTAAAATTGTTGTTTTACTTACTTATTTTCTTTTAAATACCATATTTTTTTGGTATATTTTTGATGTAAAATAGTTCCTATACCTAATGTTTCAAATTTTTTGTAGTGTATGTTAATGGTGTTGGAGGAAGCATTTTACATCAAAAATATATAAAAAATAATATAGTACTTAAAAAAAAAGAAAAGTAAAACACAATTCTACAGACAGCCCATTCTCTCTCTCACAAAAAGTCACTTCTGCTTTCATGCACGCATTCAGTCACACAAGATCGCTTTCACTCTCTTGCTGTCACACACACACACACACACACACACACACACACACACACACACACACACACACACACACACACACAGCTGCAAGTATGACCCTATATAAACACCCCCCTCAACACACACACATGCACACATGCACACACGCACACACACACACACACACACACACACACACACACACACACACACACACACACACACACACACACACACACACACACACACACATACACACACACACAGCTGCAAGTATGACCCTATATAAACACCCCCTCAACACACACACACGCACACATGCACACACGCACACACACACACACACACACACACACACACACACACACACACACACACACACACACACACACACACAGTCACTTCTGCTTTCATGCACGCATTCAGTCACACAAGACCGCTCTCCGCCTCTCTCTCTCTCTCTCTCTCTCGATCTCTCTCACACATACAGACACACACACAGTCTTCTCTGCTTTGATACACGCATTTACTTACATGTGCAGACAGAAAAATAAACACACACACACTTCTTTCTGTTATTTTTTTTTGTACACTAGCTAAACATCAAAAGCACTGCTTAGCGAGTGTAAAAGTAATGTCAGCCATTTGTTTTTTAGCAGTCCGAGCTCCGTGGCAGCTTGATATGCTGCAGTGAAGCGGTGGACTTGTTTTTCAGTGGGCATTACTTGTACATTAATACCCTGCTGGAGAACATTCGTTCTCCGTTCAGTTTGCCCATTCTCTAAAAATTTAGTAGAATGTCAAATGCTGTGCAATATCATAATGTGGAATGTGAAGGGACTAAGATTCCTTGTCAAACAAGACAATATTTCATACAGTAAATACATTTAAAGAAAAAAAAACTGTTTTCCTGCAGAAAGCCAAACTGATGGCAAAAATGCCACACTGCTTAACCAGGTTCAGCATCTAGTTGTGCAGGATTATCCAAGAGCAGAGTTAATTCTGTACAGAAAAGCTTAATATAGCACCTTTTAGGTGAAGGCAGAGATACTAATGGCAGATGGATGGTAAGGAATGTATAGACTCCATTAAGAATAATTACCCTTGGTAGCCTCTCTGCCATAATTTGAATAGCCCAGATGGCTATATAGAGATTATTAACCCAATCAGAAATGGTCCATTACAGACATTCATATCATGATAACTCTCATCTCTCGTAGCTTTAGGCTTGAATAAGACCAGGACGCTCCCATGAGCCTTTGCAGCATTTAAACTACCCGCTTGGTGTCCTACGCCCTATTATCTCTCTCTATCCCTAACTAAATGCCTGTATGCTCACTGAGGTTGTGTAAAAGCTCTAACTAGGTAATAGCAACTGTTTTTTTTTTTGCTAATTTTTTAAAGAAAGCATTGTGTAGTTATTGTGGTAACAGACATGGTATTTGTATTGCAATTGTTTTTGTAGAAAGCGTTTCATAGCTATTGTGCTCCACCTTAACTGGGACTGAAATCTGTAATAGTTGGTAAATCCTGTTACTGTACTGTCGTACTGACTGTACTGCTTTGTTTTATGCTATAGTTAACTGTTACTTGCAAATTAACTAAATAATACCCCTAGAGTATACACAGTAGTTAACACTATTATTGAATTGCGGAGTTCTATAGTGTGCATTTCTAGCTCTTTGGAAATGCCGCTTTAGTTTACCGTTTAACATACTACTTTTTAAGGAAACAGAATACCTGGCTGAGTGGATCCCCAAATGAATGTACTTTAACGGATAGAAAAATGACCGGGCAGTGATGATATTCTTATTTAACATGATTGTAATAAGCTGAAAAGTGTTATTTAAACACATTGACTTTCTTGCTGACTATTATAGTTGAAATAAGACTGTTCTAAGCGAAAGGAGTTAAACAGTGTTTTCTGCATGCTGCAATTACTATGTATGATAAGTTTAGAACTTTATCAACTGCTGAACTGGTTAATTTCTGATGTTATTACTATAATGTTTAACATTGCTTTGATAAAGTGTTAAGCTATTCATTGTGCCTAGCTAATTTGTATAATTTAATATTAACTGAATGTTACAATAACTAAAAGAGTCTCTAGAGAGGACTCATAATTGTTGAGTTAGAAATTCCTGTTTTGTTGCTTTAGTGTTGAGTAATATTTGAATTGAGAAATTCCTGTATTTGTTGCTATAGTTTTGAGTAATATCTGTTTTGGGGGGTATAGTCTGTAGCTATCTCATAGATATTGCGTTTAACCTAAGACTTTTATTGGTATAGTGTCCAAACACAGGTTCTTAAAGGGTAGACATTATATCTGTTAAGTTGTTAAATTCCTATTGCTATTTTTACAGAATTTAACTTTAATGCATACATCACCTATATGGCTATATAATTAACCTCTATCCTTGCCTGACTTCTGCAATGTTCCTTTTACATCTGTCCCTTCAATAAGTACCCTGGATAATACTATAATCTTCTCCCTCTTACCTACCATCTACCCTCACTCTCATTAGGCCTACACCCACCTCCCACTGCATTCTCTTCTCACCCTACATTACCCTCAAGTCTTCAATTCCTTTTAGTAACCAAATTTACCCATACCCCTTTACCAGAAAGTCCCTCCAATTACTACCTGTTAACAGAAAGTAGGTTCTGTCATTCTGTCATTATAGTACTCAGCATAGCCTATTGTTTTATTGTTCAATTAACTATTCCCTTTCCACTTCCTAATTTGTTTTGCAGAGGTGAAACAGCCCTGACTGAGGAAAACTGCAAAGGACCCACAGCAACTAGCGTGCACCCTGAGTGTACTTTCCAAGCAAAGACCCTGAAACTGTGCTACTTAACTGTTTCTGCAACAAATAGGTTAACAGCCCTAATTGAGGAAAACTGCAGTGGACCCACAGCAACTGGTTGCCACCCTGAGTGTACTTCCCAAGCAAAAACCCTGAATCCAGTGCTCCCGGACTGTTTCGACAACTATTAGGTCAAACAGCCATGTTTTAGGATATCTGCAGAGGACCTACAGCAACTAGTGGGTACCCTTAGTATACTTCCCAAGCAAATACCTTGAAAGCTGTGCTACCTGACTGTTTCTGTAACTAATGTGTGTTTATACACATAAAACTTCATTCTATAGTTACATCCTGCCTCCTGTTTTTGGTTAATTGCATATCCCATGAGTGTTAATTCTACCCCTACTAAGCTGTTCAATTCCCACTATTGCCAATCTCACTGCTGGAAACTGCAGCTTCTAGTCTCTCCAGCATATCACAATAACTACCAAATAGGAATGCTGAAAAGCTAATCTGAAGACAGTTGGTTTAACTTTCTAAGACAGTTAGACCTGGGAAACACCAGTCTGACTGATTGTTTGTAGAGCTTCTTGCTTGAAAGGTGTAGGTGGTTCTTCCCACTCCATTCACCCTGCGGGCTCACTCCGCTCCCCTACTCTACCCCCATTCCCACCCACCCCATTTCAATTTGATTTATACCCATTGACCACTCCTTACAATTACCTTAAACCACCTCCCACCACCCCTTTCACCTATCAAAAGCCACTGCTCTAACTACCTCTTAAAAGACCTACTGCTAACCTCTCCTAGTATCAAATTAATTTATCAACTTCCTCTTATTTAATTAAACATGATCCCATCAACAGGAAAATCCATTCTATGACTTCTTACCTATGTATTCACCATAACTGTCATACTCTTCCTCTCAGCCTTAACCCGCTATCATGCCCATCTTCATCTGCATCTCACCAGTTCCTCTCACAAACAGACCTCATCCCTAAACAGTTATTTAGCCCCACTAAACATTCTATGTACTCCACACCTCTTCCAATCCCCCCACCAATAATCACAATCATAAACTGCTTCCATCAACTAGCAAGTCCCACAACTATCTAATACGCACTAAAATCATCATTAAACTCAACAAACTCTACCAATCTATTCTAAAAAAAATCACAAGCTGTGGAGACATACACCCCAACCCAGGTCCAACCTCAAAAAGCATGCCAAATTCTAATCTAACCTACTCTCTTCTCCATAGGCATAAAACATCTCTTCTCATTCTCAACCTAAATATGAGAAGTGTCCTCAATAAGATCTATGACCTACCTACAAGCTCTGTACCTACATGCCCTACTAGCTCTGTATAAGCCAGACATTCTCCTTCTGACTGAGACCTGGCTAAACCTTGATATTCACAATGATGAAATTACAGTTCCTGGGTATAATATCTACCATAAGGACAGAGTTAAAAAAAGGGGTGGGGTGTAGCTATAATGTACAGGAATCACCTTATCCTCAAACAACTTGATATCACCATCCCATATAGCAATAATGTTGAATTCATTCTAACCAAATTCAAATTGAACCCCAAGAAATATATTAATATCATAGGAGGCTACATTCCCCCTGGAAGCAATATTTCAATTATGGAAAACCTACTAGAATGGATATCAAACTCTCTACCTCAAGAATGCATCATATTAGGTGACTTTAACATAGATTGGCTCAGCTGTACTAGTCAGAATCCAACCACCCATATTAACCGACGTGGATTTTCCCAAGTCATTACATTCCCTGCTAGAAATGACAAAAGAACCAAACACCAGTCCATTCTGGACTGGATACTTACATCCCATCCTTCCCTTGCAGTCCAAGCTGGATGTCTTCCAGACTTACTCAGTGACCACCAACCAACATATCTACTAAGAACCAAAACTCCACATATGAGTCAAGTAACAAATAAAGAAGTCAGGAACAAAAAGAACTTTAACTCCAGTGCCTTTAACAATGACCTAAATAGTTGCAACTGGACCCCTTTAAAACAACTATCACTTGATGATGCAGTGCAACATTTTAATTCAACCTTCCAGAACATTGTTACCCACCATGCTCCCCCTGAACCATCAGAATAAAAACTACCACATGCTCCCTGGCTATGTAAGCCCACCAAAACTATTCTTAAAAAAAGAAACAAAGCATGGGATCAATATCACAAAAACAAAACCCAAATAGTAAAGCAGAAATACTTAGAACTGTGCAACAAGGCCAAGAAACTCATCAAAATAGACAAAACCAACTATTACCAAAACCTACAAGAAAAACATGCCAAAACTCCCCAAAAATTCTGGGCTGCAATCAATTCGGTATTGCGGCCTGAGAAAACTACTACCCCCACACGCAAAACTGGTAACATTCACAGTAATATTCCCACACAGTTTAACAAATACTTTTCTGAGACTATCCAGGCCCTACCAAATAACCACATTAACACCACTCATCCAACCCCAGCAGAGACACCAAACCATAATGGTAACACAAACTAGTGACTCACACTTTAGCTTTCAACCAGTATCTATCAAAACCATCCTAAAACTCCTCCAAAAGCTCAAATCTACCACCCTAGCTGCAGACAACATACCTGCAGAATACCTCCAAATAGCAGCAACTGCCATTTCCTATCCTGTCACTATTCTCATCAACAGATCAATCACAGAGTGCAAAATACCCCAGCTATGGAAAAATTCCATATAATCCCACTACACAAAGGAGGCAACTCCTTTGAACTCAATAACTATCGCTCCATTGCTATCTTACCGCCCTTGTCTAAAATCCTAGAGAGGGTCATACACACTCAACTTATGAATTACCTCCTTGAAAACAAACTGTTATCCAAAAACCAGCACGGCTTCAGAGAATTCCACAGTACATCCACTGCACTTATTTCTTTCACCAATATCATTAATTATCATAGAAATCAAGGACAACTTGTCTCAGCCATATTTTTAGATTTATCGAAAGCTTTCGACATGGCCAACCACAGTAGACTTCTCAACTTAGTCTCTACCCTTAACCTCAGTACCTCCTCCATCGCATGGTTTAAAAGCTATCTGTCAGGTTGGCATCAGGTGGTAAAATGGCAAAAGCAAATATCACCCCTACTACCAGTGTCCTTAGAGTACCTCAAGGGTCTATCCTAGGTCCATTACTCTTCACTCTATTCACCAATCAACTCCCATCCTCTACCCCCAGGGCCACTGTTATTCAGTATGCTTATGACACCATTATCATATGTGCACCCACCACTCCAGACCTCCTTCTCTCACAAACACAAAATGCTTTCTCACTAGCAGAAACCTGGTTCTCTAACCATCAGCTTATTCTCAACCCTAATAAAACTAAACTACTACTTTTTTCTTCCCATAAAACCACCCACTTAGCTGTCAATTTCTCAATCACCTCTAACAAAAAAACTGTAATTATCCCAACTACCCACACCAAACTTTTAGGCATTGAAATTGATAACAACCTTAGATTTGACATCCACACTGCGGTGGTGGTGCTGCGGTAGCGTTGTCGCCTCACAGTAAGACGTTGTCCTGTTCGATTCTCAGCTAGAGTGTCTTCTGTGTGGAGACATGCGTGAATAGGCGTACCTTTGTTGAAGGTTGCATGTCAGAGCTAGCAACTCGGCACGTAAAAATCTACTGCCAATCATTAGCGGACCGGAGTTCCGCTGTGGCGACCCCTAACCGGGAAAAGCCGAAAGACACAACAACAACTACCCAAACTATCACGAAAGTACATAAAAAACTAGGTCTGCTCTATCATAACAAACAATTTCTCTCTAAACAATATAGAATCACAGTAGCCAGGACACATCTATTATCCACCCTTCTCTATGCTTCCCCAGTACTAACCAATCTTAATAAATCTGATCTTAACAGGCTAGAATCCTGTTACAACAAGATAGCTAGATTTGCCACTGAATCTACATATAGAGCACATCACTGTATAGCCCTTAAACTAAACTGGTTAGAACTCCCTCAACTATTGCAACTCAATCAACTGTCACTAGCACATAAGCTATACCACCACCCAGACAATGTCCCAGCCCACCAACATCTTATACAACGTTACACCACAAAAATAATTTTTAGATCTAATACCCTTAACATTCTTGAGTTCACCAATTACAAAAACAAAGCAGGGAAATCTCTCTATAGCTACTGCATCTCCAAACTATGGAACTCTCTACTAGCCACCCTCACATCCAGTACCTCCACTACTCAATTTAAAAAACTCCTCATAACCCATCTTTCTAACAAATGGCTATGCTCCTGTAACACCCTGGGTAAAGACAAAGATACTAAAAACTACTCTTCTCATCACGGTTCTAATTTTTAATGCTACCTATTGAAAGCATTACAGCTTTATAAAGTTACTGAATTTCTAAGAAATTGATCCTTAGTTAATACTAAACTACTATGTAAAAATGTCCTAGGAAGTATAATCACATAGTACTGTAGATTCTTATTAATCCTTCTATATTTGCTTTGTATACTACTGTATTGTTTGTATGTTACTGCATTGTATGTAAAATGGAGCTTTTCTCCTCAGGCCTCTGCTGTAAATGGACATGTGTCCAATCGGACTTTCCCGGTCAACAAATGTAAAATAAATAATAAATAAATAAATAAAATGATAGAATGGAGACTTAAACACAGTGCAGAATCACTGTAAGAGAAGATCCTAGCAAGTAAGACAGTCCATAGTGACATTAGTCCATATTCAGTTGCAGACTGGAAAATTAATTAATGAATGAATGTCTGTGGGATGCACAGCAAACCAACTTAACTGATGGTTTCTTAGCCTGTCATAAGCACACATACACACACACACACACACACACACACACACACACACACACACACACACACACACACACACACACACTCACACAGTTGTTATAGCAAGTACTACATTAATGTGTCTGTCTTCTCATAACTGAGTACAATTAGAGTTTATCCTACCAGGGGTAACCTCTCCCCATGCAACCAGGGAGATTTTTCTGATGTTTTTGAAGAGCAAATAACACTTTAAAACCTCAAAATGCATTCACTTGAGGCACTCCTTAAAATGGAGAACATCAACATCTGTGCAGTGACAGAGACCTGGTTCGAAGCTCCAGAGAGAACCCCTGCATTACCAGGCTATAATTCATACCACACCTTTCGGCCACCTAACCTGGGCAGAAACACTAAAGGTGGAGGTGTGTCCATATTCATTAAGGATATCCACACCTCCAGGCTAGTTGCTCAGCATAATGCATCCAAGATTATCCAAGATCAACTAACAAGACTGCAATTCAGATTGTAACTTGCTACAGATCCCCCACCATGCCCCAGGATTCCCACTCCTCATTTCTTGATACACTGGAAAATATTAGGGTACAACCCAACACCCCAGTAATGGGCAATTTCAACTACTCCACCATTAACTGGGAAAACTACTCATGTACCAACTGTTTTGCTCAATGTTTTCTGAAATTCATAAATTTCAGTGCCTTGGATCAACTTATCCACACCCCCCACAAGGGGCAGCAATATCCTAGACTTGGTCATAACCAACATGGATGACCGGTGTTCCACACCAGAGGTCAATTCCTTGTTGGTCAGATCCGACCACAGGCTAATCAGCCTAGACATCCACATTCTCCCCCCATCCCCCATTAGGGAAACCACCGTAAAAATTCTCCAAAGCCAACCTCACGCTTCTTAAGACAGAAGTGGCAAATTTCACAACACCCATGCAGATGGACAATAGAGGTATGACTGCTGAATCCTACACAAATGCACTTTATAAGGACTTACATGAGTGCATGGATCGTGCTATCCCTAACAGAACCAAGATGCTATCCTCCAAAAAAGGAAGCCAGTCTGGTGGTCCCCTGCCATAAACAAACTCTACAACAGAAGAAAGAAATTGTTGCAAAAAAGAGTAAAATACCATGACTGGAAGACTTCTCTGGTCAGCCTCAGTAAGAAGTTGCGATCCCTCATAAAATCCTCCAAAGCTAGTTATGAAGACAAAATTGCCACTGATTCTAAACACAACCATAAAGCATTCTATAGCTATGTCAAGAATCTCAATGGCAACACTCAGATCTGCTCTGAGTTACAGCACAATGGCACTAAATATACAGAACCAACTGGTATTGCCAACATCCTGGCAGATAGGTTCAGTGCTAACTTTACCCCACCCCCACCCCCTAAAGGGCCCATCTCTATACCAGAAGAATGCAAGGTTCCTGTAATCACGGCTGCACAGGTAAAAACCACACTCTCCAAAGCCAAGAACACAGCATCCATGGGACCTGACAACATCCCAGGCTGTGTTCTGCATGAACTACAGAATGAACTGGCACCCCACCTAAGCACCATGTTCAATCATAGCCTCGACTCAGGCTTTGTGCCCACTGAATGATGCACAGTGACGGTTATCCCACTCCAGAAAGGGGGAGCCATCACAGACCCCGGGAACTACCGCCCTATTAGCCTAATGAGCCTGGTCTGCAAGGTCATGGAACGTATCATCATGGAACTTATAAAGAAAGACATTGGCAATCTTCAAACTCTGGACCCCACCCAGTTTGGGTTTGTAAAAGGCAGATCATGTCTCCTAAACCTGATTGACTTATTTGAAGCAGTCACCAAAGCCGTAGATGAGGGTAAGGTGGTTCACACAGCCTATCTAGATCTTGCCAAGGCTTTTGACACCACCCCCCACTCTGGAATTATAGAAAAACTCACTAAACTAGGTATAAATCCCTGTCACAAGATGGGTTGCCAAATGGGTCACTGACAGAATCCACACTGTGAAAGTAGCAGACTCCAAATCCAACTTCAGACCAGTGACAAGTGGAGTACCACAGGGTTCAGTCGTGGGTCCTCTCCTGTTTGGTATCTACTTTTCTGAAGTACAGGCTAACACAGAAGGTCTTTGGCTCAAGACATTCTCAGATGATTGCAAACTAGGAGCCATAATTGAAACTCCTAACAATGTGGACATCTTACAAAAGGGCCTCACTGAGACAGATGCCTGGTGTCAAAGCCATGGCTTCAAGCTCAATGCCAAAAAGTGCATTGTCATCCCCTTTGGTAAAAACTCTGTACCCATGAGCTACCACATAGGTGGTAGTCTACTTAACACCGAAAGTGTGATAATAGACCTTGGGACACAGGTGGACAGTAGTCTCTCCTTTGATAATCACATCGCCACATTAGTCAGGAAATCCTTCTACGTGGCACACCTCATCACAAAAGGTTTCTCATCCAGGAAAAAAGAGGTCATTGTTCCCCTCTACTCATCACTCATTAGACCCATTATAGAGTACAACGCCCCTTTTGGTATGTACCTCATAAGACATCTACAACAACTGGAAAGGCCGCAGAAATACCTCACAAAGTGGATTACTGGCCTCAATCAGATACCCTACGCAGACCATCTCAAAAAACTTTAACTTTACTCTGTCGCATATCGCCTACTCAGAGGCGATCTCTGCCTAACATACAAAGCTATGTCAAACCCAGAGCTGTTGGACATGCTCCACTTAAAGAAATCCCAATCCCTCCGAGCTACACGCTCTAGGGACACATGCTGGAGGGATAGATTCCTGTCCCAGAGACTTCACATATTCTGGAACAAACTACCTATCTATATCAAACAAAGCTCCTCATTAGCACTCTTCAAGAAAAATCTTGATGATTGGATGGGAAATAGGAAATTCACCCCGGGGATCACCTCTGTGGCTCTGCTCGAAAGGGGCACAGGAAAATAATTTTCTTGAGTGGCGAAAGCCAGGGTACCATTTTTGGCTAGGCTTATATAGGCCCCAGGGCCGATAGCCTAGTACCTACCTATGAACCTAAAATTATTGGTGAATTTGTTAGTTCATTCTGCAAATCCCAATCCAGTGCAGACACCAATATCCAGTGTAATTGAGAAGTCTTTAATCAGAACGGAAAAGAGGTATGACTGCTGAATCCTACACAAATGCACTTTATAAGGAAAAGTCACATAATACATAAGAAAAAAATGAGAGCGGAAAAAAGCAGGTGCACAGAAAAAGAGAATTAGTAGATCAAATACACAGAAAATGAGAATAAGCACCCAGAGTATGAAAACAAATATATTCTACATAAAGGTTTATACCTAACCTCCTGAGTTTGTCAACAATGTCTGAGTGGCATAGTGTGTCAAACACCTTGGCCAGGTCACGGTAGATGGTGTGAACCATTTTGTCCTCATCCATTGCTTTGGTGATCTTCTCAAAGAAGTCCACCAGATTGAGTAGGCATGACACGCCCTTGAGTAAACTGAATTGGGTTGGGTCCAGTGTCTGGAGGTTTCCTATGTCATTATTGATCATTTCCATGATGATTCTTTCAATGGCTTTGCATATGGGATTAGTGAGACTTATGGGTCTGTATTTTCCAGGGTCTGTAGATGGCCTGCTTTTGTGAAGAGGGATGACTGTTGCTGTTCTTCATTTATGAGGCATGAAGCCTGTTTGGTGGCTACAGTTAAATAGCAATTCAGGTGGGCCTGATAGGTCATGTTTCATGCTATTTAGGAGGCATTCTGGGATATTGTCTGAGTCCACTGATGCAGTGTTCTTGGCCTTAGAGAGAACTTTAAGGACCTGTTACCTAATGACAACAGGGGGAGTTATATTTGATGGTATTTTCTGAAAGAAGGTTGGGGGAGAGAGGGATAAAGTTGGAGCTGAATTTTTCAACCAGTAGGTTTGCTATATCTTTTGGCTCAGTATGGGTAGCTTCATTAACGGTGGTCTAAATGTGTGGAAGGCATTATAGCCTTGCACTGCTGGTGTGCTCTTAGTGGCTCTAAACCATGTCTCAGCGACCATATAGATGTCAGCATTGTCTAGGGTGATGAGTGCTTGTAGGGAGTGGAGTTTTTTGTTTACACTCCTAGCATTGAGAAGTAACACCTTTAGATTTTCTTGGTTTTGATTTGCTATGTCAGAAGTACTTTCAGTTTGCAGTTGCCTAAAAAAGGCACTATGGGCAGAACAATGTTTTAGCTAATATTTGAAAGCCTATAGGGGAGAGGCGCAGACCAGCTCTGGAAAAGCATGACAGTCTCTTGACCATCTGCTTCCTTGCTGAAAATATTACACCCCCTTAGAATGACACCAGAAACTAAGTCATTTATTAAAGTCAGTCACCTTCTGTTCATATTGTGGCATCACCCTTGGAGAAGGTAAAATGCTATTCAGTGCTAGGCTCAAACCAGCCTGGGACACATATTTTGAGAGTGCCATGGTGTCTGTCTTCATATAGTCTAGTGAGGTATGTCTCAGGTCATTTACATCTACATGGACTATGGCTGAGTCATACTGGTGCTTGTGGTCCAATGACCTGAGTGCGTACGTAATGTGGCATATCTTGGACCCTGTTAAGCAACTGATCGTGACTTTCTCCTTTACTCAGCCTGGTGAGGGAGACATCAGTGTGTTTCTCAGTGGAGTCTCCAATGACCAGAATCATGGATTGTGGTGGCTTGACTTATAGGCTTAGAAGTAGAGGCTCCATGATATGTAGCTGTATGTGCTGATGTGGGTGTTGTTTTGAGAGTGTATCCGGGGATGCTGAGGGTATTTGTTATGTGTACTTTGTCAAGGAGGTGTTTGGGGTTTAGGAAGGTTACATTTCAGTGCATCAGCATATATGAGTCTATGTGTCTGCTTTGAACTGTAGGTGATGGATGCAGAGTGTGTACTACTGACAACCTTACTGACATCAGGAGTGTTTTTTATGAGAGGTTTGCTTCCAATGACATTGTGTAAATACATCTCTCACAAACAATATCAGTTTGTTTGAGAATTAACTGGTTGTCAGTAAACATGAGGCAATTTCTACTTTGCCTCAGGATACCCATATCCAACAAGCTGGTAATGGAGATAGTGTGAACGTTCATGTCCAGGGCAACAAACCTTTTTTTTTTTATTGATTAGATGGTTGGAGCAAGAATATAAAATAATGCCAGAAGTATCTGATTTGCAGCACTAGGGTTGTACTTGACATTCAAAATTAGTTGCCCTGTGTGCAACTAGGTATTGGTGAAATTTCAAGGTGCTTTTATGGGAAAAATATCTACTCAGGGTGTCTGCATCTATACAGGGCACTGCCAAACACTTGAGGGGAAACTAATAAGTAGACCCAGATGATTTATGAAGTAGTTAGGGAGATATTCTGAAGTTAGGTTAGATAGAAGCAACTTAAATAGTACTTACTGAAAATAAAGAATTAGCTTTGATAAGAATGATGAAAAGAATGAATTCACCTGAATGGCTACTGCATGGCTACTACTACTGCTGGTCTCACTACAGCTTCACTGTGCTGCGATACAATGCTCCTTTGCTTCTTCTCTCACCAGAAGCAACACAGTAGCATCAGTCCCAAGATGAGAAGCAGGTCACAGGCTCTTTGTTGATCAATAGTATTGTCCCACATGGTACAAGGGTCTATAGGCTTATTGTAAACTTTTCCTGGTAGCTTCAGGGACAAAGTGTAAAATATGTGTTGTTATATAGTTAAAGTTGCTATAATAATCTGTTTTGCATTAGTACACATTTTTCTGAAGGGCATGAAGTCTGAAACTCTGATGTCTGTCATTACATAGCGACTTCAGGTTAGAGAAGTCACAGCAAGGAAAACATTTATAATATTGCTGTTATAACTATAGAAAGTTAGTAGAAAATGTGTTTTGTGATAGCATGCATTTTCTGAAGGATTATTAAGTCAGAAACTTCATATGTATGTAAATAGTATGAATACACATTTTTTGTGTTTCTTTTTAAATACTTCATAGTTTTTAATATCAGGGTTCATGTTTTACTATTCATGCACATTTACGTTTCACTTTTTCTTAATGTATATGTTTTTAAATCACATCTTTTTATGTATAAGTAAGACACTGTGCTTTTAAACATAAGTCAGGAAGTAATATCATGCTTTAAAAGTATTTAACCAGGCAGTTGTTTTCTTGTAATTGATGAAGTTCCTTGTAAATGCTTTTTGGAACGAAAGCGCTTACTTGCAGTTTGAAAAATATTCCTATGAAGCAGTTGTTAGGTGTTCTAGTGATCAGCAGTCTCCAGGAAAAAAATGTCCATATGCTCCTTCTGTCATCAGCAGCAAAACAGAAGCACTAAATCCAAGATGACCACTGAGAGACACAATGTTAGCTCTCCAGTAATAGGTGGTCTTGGCGTAGATGTTGCCTATTTTAAAGGTAAGATGAAAATGGATTAATATCCTAAGAGTTGCAGTGTGCACTAAGCAGTTAGATTTGAAAGAGCAAGTAACTTAAGCTTTAGCTATCTAAGTGAAGAGCCACTCATTTTAAAAGAGCAACACTGATTGGAAGGGCGTGGGCACTTTGTATTCTGGCTGTATTGAATACAGTGGGATGGCCAATAAATTTAAATAGCTGAAGGGAGTGATTTCACAAAATGATAATTTTGTGGTTACTCATAATAGCCAAAGAAAGAGGCAAGTGAAAGAAATATGATGTCAAATTAACATAAGGGGCAGGCAACTAGAAAGACAATTGAGTTTAAGAACACAGCAGTACCAGGGTGAAGGGGGGGATTTTTGTGTGACTCACAACAGACATAGCTGTGGTCTTGTTCTTAGTTTAAATATGCAATTAAAAGCAGAATAAAAGTAAAACACAGTGTAAAGAAAATAAATCACAATATACAAAATAGAAGAAGACAATGAAGCAATACAAAATATAAGAAAGCAAGAACAAACTAACCTTTCTTTCAGAGCAAGCTTTTCTGTGTATAATTTCCATTGCATATCTTTGAGCTGTCAGCAAAATGTATACTTTTACGCCTATACTTTCATTGCACAAGGCCACTTGCATAGACAGCAGAAAGGACAGGCCTAAATAATTACCCCTCAGCTTTCCACTGTCTAGTTTTTTTTTCATGGTATCTAATTTTATATATGAAATGCACACATAATTTAGTTATCTCAATTTATGTTACTGCAGTACTGATTAAGAACTTGCCAATATGGGCACCCGAAAACGTTTGTTCACTTGTTTGTTTGTTTCTCTGTCTGTTTGTTTTGGACCGCAGCTTCCATCCTGTGCTACATGTGTATAACCTGCTTTAGTGAGAAATTACTTAATTCACACACTGAATAATGGCTTTCTGGTACAACATACCTGGTAAAGCTGCCTGGCATGTCGACTTAATCTCTCAATATTGGAGAGTGGTGGTGGTTTCAAATAAATGCATCTGTGTCAGGTGCAGACTATCTGTCCTGCCCTTTTTTTGTTTCTGTGGTGTGAACTGTAGTCCACAGTATCTTGAATGGCTAAACAATGGGTGTAAATATGTTACTCTATGGCATTTCCTTCAGAAAAGCATTCTGGGTGAGACTTTACCGCTAGCAGTAAATTAAATTTCCTTGTCAACTGTTAAGGCATGTTATTTATTTATTTATTTTTTGTATTGACAAAACAGTCCAAACCGGTTACATAAATAGCTGTAAGTTGTTTGTGGAACTTCTGGTGATGGCTGGCTGTTAGTAACAAACAGTTTAGACATTGTCTTTCTCATTTGGGTTAATAGTGAATTTGTGAAGTATTGCCAAGTTAATCGGGTTAGTTGCAATAGTTAAACAAGCATATACTGAAGCTAGGATTTACGTCTTTTAATGAAGATGTCAACATCAGTAAAAACAGGAAGAAAAAAGCAACGGCAGAAGAGCTGATCAGGCTTAAACCATTTGCAGTGACAAAGTGCAGAATGGAGAGTAACAGTTCAGGCCCCATCTCCAGAGTAAAAACAAGATATCAAAGAAATTCATCTATTCCAAGAGGAGTTGATAATAAATATACAAAATGTGATTTAAACTGGTTGTTGTTGTGTCTTTCGGCTTTTCCCGGTTAGGGGTTGCCACAACGGAACTCCGGTCTGCTAATGATTGGCAGTAGATTTTTACGTGTCGAGTTGCCAGCTCTGACGCTGATTTAAACTGGTGCACCTTGCTTTTTTCATGATTGTTTCTTACAGGGACCAAAACATTTTTGGAACAGAAGTTACTGATTGAGAATTTAGAGAGTGGCTGCTGAGACACAGCGAGGACGAACTTTCAGATGAGGCTCTAGATAACAAAGAAAACGGACAGGAAAGAAGAGAGAACTCCAAATCCTTTTCTCCAGGCCTTGTTTACTTTCTTCTGGTGGCTGCTAAAAAAAAGCAATCACTAGAAATGGAAATCAAAGTCTAAGCCAACTGTATTTGAATTATTGAATATTGTGACAGAGATAAAATAACTGGAAGTAGGATCTTTAGAAAAAAGGAAGTAGCAAATGACATAAAAAATAAAAATTGAGGACATCATATGTGCAAAATAATCAGGAGTGGCTTTAGGTCAAGTGACGCCCTAGGCAAAAGGGCTCCACGGCGCCCCCCACCACACTAGCTGGTGCCCCCATCCTGGTCTACCTACACCAAATAAATACTGGAAAAGCACCCCTACCAGAGCGGCGCCCTAGGCGGCCACCTAGTTGGCCTATGCCTAAGGCCAGCTATGATAATAATAATCTGGAGGAGTGAAATTTAAGAGAAGGCAAGAATTAGAGCAATTTATGTAATGTTAGACTGATGGGAGATAAAAAAGAACTTACATGATGTATAATGTATGTAACTGGAAATGTTATTATTGTTTGTTTCTTTTATATTAAGGTGTGTTTACCTGTGTGTTAAGTAATAATTTAATAAAGGTGTTAAGATCATATTTAATTAATGCTAAAAATGTTAATTAGTCACTGTTTAAATATGTTGTACATTTATTTAGTTTTTATGTTGTTTGTGGGAGGCGGTGATTAGTAAGAAAAGTTTAGAATGGGGTTCCTGTAAAACATGTCTCCAGAAATGGTATTATGTATTAAATAATGTAAGAAGCTATGGCAGATTGCAGTCTGTATGCAAGACTGAATTACATAAAATAATCATGAGGGGTAAAAAGCACTTCAGTTCTAACAAAGAGGCAACCTTTCACTCAGCTTTGGTAATGTGGGCTGTTAGTAAGATGGCTTAGAACTGCTGATGATATAATGGTTCAAAGAAAGTTCAAAAAGGCTAATAGGCTGCTGCAGACATTAATAATTAAAAATAATTATCTACTAGTTATCTGCCTTGCATTGGAAATACAGATAGAAATCTGGAAATTGGTTGGAGGAGAACTGAAACATATTAGAGCTGTTAGGACATTGCAGCCATTACATTTTGTCAGTAAGGATAAACATATAGAATTGGATAAGCAGTGTTGCAATTGTTCTGCTGGAATTTTAATGAGTTAGGAAATCCAATAATGCATGCCAAGACATACTGGTGTTTAAATAAGTACTCTCCTCAGATGGTATATATATGCAAGATGAATTAGAGAGTTTAAAGTTGTCAAGGAATCGGTATGACATGCTAAGTTTCTCTGTTGTTAAAGAAGCAAAGAAAAGTGAAATAGCAATATTATTTAAATTAAGGTCTGATTTTAAGGTTCAGAAGAAATTACAGTACAAGGAAGGTCACTGCATTGCAATAAAAGGTTGATGGAAGACTTGATGCTAACCTCCATATATATTCTCCAGGATCTTTCTGGGTAATGATATATTTTAACAAATGTTATATATTTCGAGGGGGAGTAACTGTCCCATGCAAACTGAATTTTGACACATGGATAGGAGAGATGTTCATGTGGATCCAAGGTTGATTAGGGTTCCCTATTAAGAAAAGATCTTTGCTCAATATTGTGAAAGTATGGGATTAGTAGAATTGGTTACTTCAGTGAAAAGACTAGGAAACCGATTCACTTGTTTCTCGACAGCCAACGGAAGATATTCAAGGCTAGATAGAATGTTAATATCTGAGGAACATTTATATGTGGTCAACTTTTTATGTTAACCAATTGTGCTGCTCAAATTTTGACAGTCAAGGGGGACTGCAGGAAAATAAAGAGGCACTGGAGATTCACTATATCATTTTGTGGAGGCAAATACTTCAAAGAATAGTTTAAGGAACAGTTAGGGGCCTTATAATCAAGAATAATACATTGGTGGGACATATTTAATCAATCACTTAATTAGTGCGGTAATATACTGAGAGAATATGGGATAATAAGAAATTCACCTTGGAAATCGACAGGAGAGTTGGGGGAATAGCGAAATGATATGCCCGGGGAGATGATACAGTTCAGCAAGACAAAGAACATGGTGATTAGGAAATAGAGACAATAACGGTGGATGAATCTGATATTAGCATGAAGTCTCTTAATGTCAGGGATCTTAAGATATTCTTAAAGGTGCAAAAACAATTGGTGCTTATATTTTATTTATTTTACATTTGATTACTGGGAAAGTCTGACTGTGTGTGAGCCCATTTTCAGCGGAGGACAGGGGGGAAGTGAAAAGCTCTACATACAAAACAGATAAACATTAATACAAAGACAAATTGGACAATTTGTCAAAAAAAGAAACAAACTTCGAACATAGTCAAAATTATGCAGTGTATACATGTATAGTGACAAAACAGGAATGTTGCAGTTTAAGGAAAATACAAGTAGACATTGCATCATGTTGTCAAGTAGAAGGTTCAACATACATTGAGATATTAGTAAATAGGAACTTGGTTACAATAAACTATTGCTTTGGATTCATCCACTTCTGTATTGGAATTATCTATCAATTGTTGGTGACTTGTGTCCTGTAGTACGAGCGGAGTTCATTCCTCTACCACCGAACAGTTATTGTGTATTTATTCTATCACTTCTAATGTTATAGTTTAAGCAGAATGCATGCAGAAAATTGTATCATTTTGTCAAGTAGAAGGTTCAAAGTACAGTTAGATATATGTTGTAAGATAGAACTAAAACTAAAGATTATGTAGTAAAACGTATACAGACTAGAAGAACGTCCTACCTATAAGAGCTACTGTATTTGAAATTTAAAATTATATGGATTGTGGTGGAACTGGTTTGGATAGTAGTTAGAGGGTATAGAATCTGGAAGATGGTGAAATCAGAATGGTTAATAAATTCATAGAGTGCGTTAAAGTATTTTAGGAAGCTACTGGTTATCTTTGAAAGTATGTTTTATCCTTGGAAATTACATAGGCAAAGCCATTTGTTAGTCAGTTGGTCTTTGAGCATTTCTTTAAAGTGAGTGATATTAGTGAAAGTTCTTAGTTCTAGAGGTAGGGTAGTTCCAGATTTTGGCTACATAACTAGAGTAAAGAGTGTCACCTGGGAAATTTGTAGATTTGGTAACTTTTAGAAAAGACGTGTTGGTGGAGCATAATAGTCTATGGTTAGGATATGGTTCTAGTAGGTTTTATAGGATAGATGTTTTGCCTGGCTGGTTAAGTAATTTGTGTGCCATTGTCAGCTGGTTGTAGTTTAAAAGATGTGGGAATTCTAGCCAAGAAAGTTTTTCTAGTACTAGACAGGGATGTGTTCTATATGGGGAGTCAGGTGGCAAATGTAGCGATTTTGTTATAACATGTTTCGAGTTTACCTAGGTCTGATTTTCTGAGGTTTGTGACTATGGGTGAAGCATAGAGAAGCGTTGAGAGTAGACAAGTTCTTACGATGGCTATTTTGGTATTGTTGGTTGCGAATTGTTTGTTTTATTTTTTGTGTACCTTCTTAATAGTTTGTGATACGTGTTTGTGGAATCTCATGTTATGATCAATAATGACACCTAGGAGTTTGGTCTGTGTAACGGGTTCAATAGTTATATCACCTGCAGCAGTTATGAAAAAGTTGAGTGTGGGGGGTCAGTGGCTCTAGTAGGTTGGAAGATTATTAGCTTGGTTTTATTAGGTCTGAGTATAATTTGTGCATTAGAAAGCCTTGCTTCCACTGCTGTGAAGGATGCTTGTGTTTTCCTGTAGTTCTTGAAGGGTGTGGGCTACACATATTAGTGCGGAGTCCTCTGCATGTCGGACTGAAGTAGCTAGAGAAGTAGCTGTGCTGAGATTATTAGTGAAGATAACGAAAAGAAGGGGACCAAGAATGGAGCCTTACGGTACCCCTAATGTGGCTGGCAATATGAGGAGATGTCTTGTGACCACTTTCCTGCTTAGTGTCAGTGAGTTAGGTGGCTTTGGAACCGAGAAAGGGCAGATGACATAAGATTTAGGCTGGAGAGGACTGTTGGACGTTTTTGATGGGAGACCATATCGAAGCCTTTGGCCATATCAAGGAAGAGCGATGAGACTTTTTTACCTTCACTCCTAAGTAGGTTAATTGTCTTAGTGAAACTGTGTTGGGAACTCACTAGGAGATTATTGTCGAAGAGGTGGTGCATTAGTTCAGAATGTACGCACCATTCTAAAATTTTGGATAGAGGAGATAATATAGCAGTAGGTCTATATTTAGACGGTTCTGCTGAATTACCTCCTTTATGAAGGGGGATTATATAAGTGACTTTCCAGAAGAGTGAGACTTGATGTTCAGCGATAGATCGAGTGATTAAAATAGATACAGGGTAGGCTATAGCATCAGCTGTCATCTTGAGGTATTCTGCTGGAAGGTTGTCTGCCACAATGGTTAATTTCAGTTTTTTAATCTATTTTTTATGGTGTTTGTTGAGACAGGATGGAAGGAGAAAGCACTGTTGTTCCTGTTTTCTAATGACGGCAAAGTATCTGGTGGGGAACAGTTATTTTTGGATAGTGCTAGGATACTCTCTGTGAAATATTTGTTAAATTGTGCTGCAGTTGAACCTGAGTTTGGGGTGGTTATGGGGGGGTGGGGTTAGATACCTGTTTGGGTACAGGATAATTCTGATAGTTAACCAAAATGTTTGTGGGTTTTCTTGATATGTTATTTGTATGTTGGTATAGCAATTTTTTATCTAGCTTGATTTGAGTTTTGGCTTTGTTTCTGAGTTGATGGTATGCTAGTCGGTTTTGTAGATATTGTAGTGTTCCAGTGTTCCCAGGCTTTATCTCTAAGTTTGAGAAGATTTCTAGTTTCTTTGGTTAGCCAAGGGGTTATGTTTGCTTTAGTTCTGACTGTCCTAGTTCTGACTGAAACAGAATAAAGTGAAGAATTCTATTTTTAGTATTGTATACACCAGTACAGGAAGAGCTCATTACCAAAACAGGATGGCATGCAAACTAACTCTAGAGAATCAAATTGTGAAGAGATAAAGGGATGTGTAGTCAGTATAATAAAGACAAAACAGACTGTTTACAATATTTGTCATACCAGGTTAATCTGAGTAGATGGAAAGAAATGACGGGGTATGTAGGAAGGATAAACTAAATCAAGTTGGAAGGTGACAAGAGGTAAAAGCTGTATTCAGATATTTTATTAGTGGTAGGGAACAAGCATTTAAAAACTACTATAAATCTCTCTATCAGGAAGAGTCATTAGATCTACTACTGGTTGAAAGGTTTGAAGACATTTTAGGTTATCTCCCTCTTCCAAAAATAGAAAAAAGGTCAAGTGGAATTATTATTGATCCTAATCTTCAGAGAGTGATTACTAAAGGAGTTGTTAAGGTTACCAAGATGGAAAACTCTACGGCCTGATGATATTCCTTGGAACTATATCAGCTGAAGGGAGAGCAGGTTAAAGGAGTCGAGCATACTGTTCAATGAACTATTAGAAACTGGTAGGATACTGGGTACATGGCATGAGGCCAAAATATCTGTGATTCTGAAAGAGAGGAAGGAACTAGCAATCGCATTCAAGGTCAGATAGGCCCATCTCAGCCCTGAACCAAGAGAAGGCATTTTGTGGCAATCTTAGTAGATAGAGTATCAGTGAGTATGAAACATTCAGTCCACCCACAACAGAGTGGATTCATACAGGCTCAAAAGACATTCAATAATATCTTGAAGAATACAGAAGAGGTCAAGAGTGGAGGTCAGCAGTTGACAGTAATACTGAAAAAAAACATTTGCTGGGGTGAGCTGGACTTATTTGTTTAGAGTATTAGAGATATCTGGATTCCCACCAACATGTGTTAGACTTCTACAACAGATCTTTGCTGGGTCTGAGGCTAGAGCTAAAAGTAATGCTGAATTGTCATAGACTTCTGGCCTAAAGGGAGGAACGTGACAAAGATGTGCTCTCTTTCCTTGTTGTTTGCCACATATCTGGAGGCCCTAACAGTGGTCCACCATAGTTCAGTTATGAGAAGATTTGTAAGTGCTAACCAGGAAAATAAGGTGTCACATTATGTAGATAATTTGTGGTTTATATTACCAAGACAGCTGAGGACTTAAAGATGTTTAAAATATTAAAAGATTTTGCTTAAGGTGTCACATTATGTAGATAATTTGTGGTTTATATTACCAAGACAGCTGAGGACTTAAAGATGTTTAACATATTAAAAGATTTTGCTTACTTTTCATGTTATAAAATAAAAATAACCACAGGAACAGCCTTGACCGTTAATTATATACAATCCAAACCTCAGGGAGAGCAGTACCCTTATCTCTGGGAACAGGACAAAAATAAAATATTTAGGGATGTAACTGTAAAAAAAGGAATATAGTAAATGGATCAGGTTACACGTGGAGCTGTGCTGGAAAAGGTAAAGTAATTTTTCAGAGGTGAGGACTAATACCGTTAGATTTTGCCCCCCAGAGTGTAGCAGAAGTAAGGATTATGGTTCTTCCACAGCAGGTGTATGCAGTATACTGTATATGCATATCCTAAACACTGGGACATGCCTTTTTATCAGAGTTCACTAACTACAAGATTCCTTTGGAAGAATGGGATGGCAAGTGTAGCTTGTAACAAATTAGTGTTATCGGGGGGGGGGGCTCTCGTCCGGAGTTTGAACTTTATTGGAGAGCAACCTGACTTGAATTTTCTGTTTCCAAAGTGATTTAAAAAAAAAGAAATGCCATGAGTTTGAATAATATAGAATATTTATTAAAAAATAGATACAGTATGATGTTTCAGAAGGAAATAGTTATCAGGATGAACACCTATTGAGAGAGGTCAAGCAAGGGTCAGACTGGTCCTTTAGGGTGCTAGAGATCCAGGAATGGAGGGTGATTGTGAAATCTGTTGAGCTAAGCTTGAGAAATTCCTATAAGGAGCTTAGCTGTAGGTTGAATTTATAATATTTAGAACAGCTGTTGGAGAGAATAGAGATAAGTTGGGAAGGTTCGATCCGAAACTCAGCATCCTACTAGTGGCTATCTTCCATTTAAATGGTTAGTTCATATTCTTAGAAACAAGTTGGAAGCTATTTCAAGGGGTCATTCTCTCCCCCATCTTATTTTTATTAGGGGTAATTGAATGAGGCATTGGGACAATATCAATGTGATAAGCAAGAAGTACTCACAATTGTGGTAAATAAAAAATAAGGCAGAGGATGGAATGTGACACAGATGGGCTATATATCCAGGCTGTCCACTTACTACAAGGAAATAGCATCACGCTTTTGGGATAGTAAGAGGAGTTACTAGGTCAATGAAGTTTTGGGTTTTTAGCTAGAGATATCTTCACAAATAGCCAAATATGTAACATTAAACACCATATATATTCTTTCACAGCTTATTAAAATAAAATGTCAAGTAAAACACCTACCCTAGTAATAAAAATAAATCACTTATCACAGAAAATTCCTTTCCTGCCTTGTTATTTAAATTCAGTTTCTTGAAACCATGAGTCAAATCTGCTACCCAACCTCAATCCCTGTGGCTTCCTTTAGAGGGACTAAGCTGCCTGTTCAAAACCTGAAACAAAATTGGTGTCACTGCCAATCTATTTTTCAAAAACATTTGTAGTCACTTTCTTGACAATGTTTCCATTATATTTTGCAATTATTTTTCTTAAAGTGCAGATTTATTTATTTATTTATTGACATTTGATTACTGGGAAAGTCAAACTGAGTAGAAGCCAATTTCCAGTAGAGGCCTGGGGAGAAAAGCTCTAAATTATTACAAAACATTTTAAAAACAAATTATTTTACAAAATTCAAAAATAAAACAAAAACATCTGCAGTTTAAATAATTATAACAAATTGATATGACTGTATTGCAATCATTTAATATTTAGAGAAATTTTTGTTAGTTTGTAGAGAAATTAAAAGTAAGTTAGTCTAATACAAATAGGGAATGCAATATGAAGTGAGTGAAAAACAGTTTTATTATATATTTAGAGAAAAAGTCAGGGAAGAGACTTAGATAGCAGTAAGGAAGTAAGTGAACAAGGGAGTGCAAGAAGGTATAAGGAATAAAAAGCTACTTGTTCACATTTGGGAATATAGTTTGTCCTGATTTTGAGCAAGAACAAAGCCAGATTTTAGCTAGAAAGCCTTTAAGAGTGGTTTTGAAAGCTGGGAGGGAAGGTATAGACCTGATGGATACAGGTAAGTAGTTCTAGGCCTTAGCAACCTTGTACAATGCCCAGGAGATTTGCTAGGTTTGTTGATATGAGTTTTTGGTCACTGGATCGCAATGACTGACTGGGAACACAGTTGTGTAGAATGTTTTTAGTGCCAGACAGGCAGATGGATGATGGATGATTTTATAGGTGGTAAGAAGTTCTGTATATGTTAGTTAATGTGGCAGTTTTAATCCGTTTAGGCTTTTCAGTGCTATACAGTGATGGGTTCTGAAAGGGGTATGTGCTGCAAATTTAGCAACTTTGTTATAGCATTGTTGAAGTTTTAATTTTTCTGAAGCCTGGATGTTAGTAAGGATGGAAGCACCATAAAAAAGTGTGGGTAGGAGATAAGTAGAGGCAAGTGTAGTTTTAGTTGTGTCAGTGAGAACATTTTTGGCTCTGTAAAGCATCCCTGTTTTGGTGAGTTTTTCTTATGTAATTTTGTATTTGCAGGTTGAATGTAAAATTATCATCCACTATCACTCCTAATAGTTGACTCTTAAAGTGACTTCAGTGGTTGTATAATCAAGAGAGAGGACTTTGCATTCTGTTTTTTTCATGAGAGAGGGATTTGGGGGGAAAAAAGTAGTAGTTTGGTCTTTTCTGGGTGAGCATGAGTTGTGAGTTATGAAACCATGTTATAGCGGTGGTTAAAGCTTCCTGAATAATGTTTTGGAGGTGTACCATGTTGTCAGATATGCAAATGAGAGTGGAATCATCTAGGTATTGAAGTAGGGTGGCTTGTTGTGTGGAAGTATAGAGCCTGTTGGTGAAAATGTTAAACAGGAGGGGACCAAGGACAGAGCCTTATGGTACAGCAGTGGTGACTGAAAGGTAAGGAGAAAGTATGGAGTGACATTTTACTGACTGATACCTATTGGACAGGTAGCTTTTGAACCACAGGAGAGTGGGCTAAACGACACATAGTGAGGACATTTGAAGTAGAAATCTGCTGAAGCAAACTGTGTCAAAAGCTTTAGACAAGTTTAGAAATAAAGATCAAACTAGTTTGTCATTATCACTAGCATTATTGGGCAGTACTGGTACTATGGGAACGATGGTGGCCATGTTGTGTAGTGGATCGGAGTTCTTCCTGCAGCAGATAGCTTAGCAATTGTTTTTGAATACATTTTTCAAGTATTTTGATGATGGGAGATAATATTGCTATAGGTCTAAAGTTATTCATGTCTGTTGAATTTTCTCCTTTGTGCAGAGGGATAATGTGTGACTTTTTCCAGAGAGAGGGAATGTGGGATTCCTGAAATGACCTATTTATAAGGATTGAGACAGGAAAGGCAATGCCATTGGCTGCTATTTTTACATACTGTCTTGAAGGGTCATCAGCTGAAGAAGATCATGGTTCAAGTTTGTTTAAGAGTAGTTTTATGTAGGATGTGGGGACAGATTTGAAGGTGAAAGTGGATGTGGTGATATGTGGCTGTTGGGCAGGGTTGGAATTAGATATTAAGGAAGTCTTGGTTAGAGCTGCTATACTATATGTAAAATAAGAGTTGAATTTGTATTGCAGTTTCAGTTGGTGAGTTATTGGGAGAGGGTTTTGGGTTGAATTTTTGGACAGGATATATGATTTTGTTAATGGATGTCCAAACTTTTTTAGGGTGGTGTTTAGTATTATTCTGAAAGTTATTATAGTATGTTGTTTTGTCTTCATTTATTTGCTTTTTAGTACAATTGTGAAGCGTTCTGAAGTTTTCAAGATATTGAGGTGTTTTATACTTTTGCCATTCTTTCCATGCTTTTTCTCTGTCCTGCACTTTTTTGGATAGACAAATTGCATTGTTTGCTTTCAGTCTCTTCCTTCTAGGAAGTGCAAGGCTATTTAGGATATTTAGAAAAGTTATATTGAAGTCAATTACAGCATCATCTAAGGTGAGGATTTTTAGTTAATAGATGATAGTATAGAAATGAACATTTCTTGGTTAAACTTGAAAAGGTTACTTATAGTTTTATAAATATGTTATTTAACTGGATGTGTGAGATGTCTGACACTTTTTAATTTCTCTAAGTCTTTTGGGTTTCTAATACTATGACGAGAATGGGCCCTGTTCCTAAGTCAAAGTATGATTCAAGTTCATGAAATTAATATTGTTTCAATCTTTGATGATAGCTAGAAGTACTCTTCACAGCACCCCGTAATATGCCCAATAATGACTCCTTCTGGAATTCATGTGGAGTTACATGTATTGGTAGCGTATCTAAGTATGATTGTAATTTTTTTTTTTTTATAAGACCTGTTGCTCCTACTACTAGTGGAACTGTTTGGGTATCCTTCTTTGACACTGCCTTCATTTCTGCCTGCAAATCCTGGTATATCTTTGTATGTAAGACACTGTAATCACTGCATGTCGCAATACTTTTGTCTTCTTTTCATGGGCTACTATATCTGGTTTTCTCACATCTATTTTTTGAACTGTTGGTAATGGCTGATCCCATGTGGTGTAAACTTCATCATTTTCTATAATGCTTTGTGGCTCATGTTTCTAGTGTTTTTCAGCTACTTCAATATTATAATGTTTGCACAATCCCCAATACAACAGTCTTGCCATGCTATTATGCCTTTCAGTGTACAGACCTTCTACTATTAATATATCACAACCAGCAACAAGATGTGTGACTGTATCCAATTCTGTTCTACAAAACCTACAGTTGTCTGTTTCTTCCACATGTTCAATGGACTTTGTACACCAGCATGTATGTAGTCCACTTTCTTTGGGCCGCCACTAGTAACCTGTCGTCTTTTGGTTTAAATTCACCTCTCCTTAACCATTCTTGTGTTCGTACGATCCTGATCAACATGAGGTTGGTTTCAAGAGTTTTCTATACTTGCAACTCTATTTATGAATTTTCCATGTTTCTTGCCTTCTCATCTGCTCCTTCACCTTATATTCTTTTTTTGTTTTTTGGCATATTCAGTTGCTACCTGATTTTTTTCTACTTCTGGTATGATTTCCATTCTTGCATGACACTGATATGCTTCTACTAAAGTAAGCAGGGAAGTCATATTAAACTTATTCTCCTCATGTTTCAAAACTTTGACTACATTGGGATCTTGTGAGGGGAGCAAATATATGTGTAGTCCAATGATTGCAGCTTTATACATGTAATCAATTTCGAGGAGGCCCATAGCTCCTTCAGAACAGGGAGTATATAGTCTTGGAATACACTGATTTTTATAAATCATTTGATGGGCATGAAGCATCCTACTTGTTTTCATCTCCAACTGATCCAACACCTTTTAGGGCCAGTCAATCATTCCAAAACTGTAAGTTAGGACAAGAAGAGCACATTGGTTTATAGCTTGGACTTTGTTCCTAGATGTCAACATCGTTTTCAGTATTAATGTTAGTCTTCTGAAAAATTCCTTACTAAGCTTTATTCAATTTTGCTCATATTGTATTGTTGATCCTTCATCATTTCCCAAATATTTATGCACTCCCTCTTGCTCAAGCTGTTTTACATCATATTCCTATCCCAAACTGAAGTTTTCTTAGTGCTGCAGCTTCCCTGCTTTAAAGGTTACTTTTGCAAACTTATCAAGTCCAAATGACATTCTTATATCAACTGAAAATGTTTTGACCATTGCAGCTGTGCTTTCAGTTCCTCATCTGATGAGCTGTACAGTTTTAAATCATTTACGAAAAGATGATAAGTCTTTACACTTTATTGTTTTCTGGGAGCCAAATTGTAGCCATGACCTAATCTGTTAAGTAGACAGCTTAATGGGTTAAGGGCAAGACAAAAGAGCAGCGATGACAAAGAGTCACCCTGGAATACCCCCCTTTGAATCTTTATCCCTGGAATAATTTGTCCTTTATCATGGCTTAACTGTAAAGTGGTTAGGTTTGTAGATAGACAGTGGTTTGCAACTGTTTCGTGGTTGCTGTAATGTAATTGATCAGTGTAGGGGTGTATCTTATACATTTTAAGCACTATTTTATCCATGAATGTGGGATACCGTCAAATGCTTTTTGTAGTCTATCCATGCCATACTTAGATTCTTCACCTTTTTACCGTTCTATATTATGACTTTATTTAACAACAAATGATCCTTTTTTCCATATGACTTTCGTTTGCTACTCGTTTGTCCTCTTGCCTTGATTGAGTTTTCTTCTAAATGACTATAAACTCTGTCGGCATGAATTCCAATGTATAGTTTATTCGTCATCGGAAGGCAGGTCACTGGTCTGTAGTTTTTAAGATAGCCTGCAGTTTCACTGTTAAGTAGGAGCACTGTTTTTCTTTATAGATTGGGTGATGATCACAGAGAGAGTTTGACATTATACCTCTGGTGGAGTGTTTGCTAGGGTCTGATACTAAGATCCAGTCTAAGAGAGAATTTGATGTCTTGCTATAATGTGTGGGTCTATTAATTAGTTGTGGGAAACCATATAAGTTCATGCTAGATGTAGGGGAGTTTAAGTTTATGATCAACCAAATGACATTCACATCACCTAGTAATATTTTTTCTTGTGGAAATGTTATGGCTATCCAATGTAGGATATCTTCCAGTATAGCTGTATTGTTGCCAGACAGGATATAAAGGACAGTAATACATATTTGTTTATAATTGTTTGTTTTGAAGAAAGCAACGAGAAGTTTGGCTGAACTGAATTTTGGTATTAGTTTGTTGTAATGGGAAATGTGGTAGGTATTGGGAAATATTAAAGCAATACCACCACCTTTCCTCTTTATATGGTCCTTACGGATGATAAACCATATTATTACTTTTAACCAATCACAACCCATAAAATCACCAACCTGATTGGCTACTTTTCACTTCCTAGGATTGACCACAGGAACTGGAGGCTTGGTGATTTTATGGGTTGTGACTGGTTGAAAGTAATACTATGGCTTATTTAAACCTTAATATTTTAATTTAATCCCTCTGAAGTTTTGTATTACTAGACAAAAGTGCTTATTTATAGTATTTTTATGCATTTCTGGTTTTACACCTATCTGCATTATTAAAGGACTTTTTGCTTTGGAAATGCGAGCTCCAAGCTGTGTCTTTATCTTTGATTTGGAGTTTTGCCTTTGGATTAATATAAGAATTCAGCATGGTATCAATACCTTCACCTTTCATAAAGCCACTTGGTTATGGCTGTTGAAAATTTTTAATGAGAGTCTCTGACTGACGGGTATTTATTTGCAACATTTTCAGTGCTTAATAACTGTAAAAAGCATTATAGACACAGGTAAGTTTTAAGTATATTATTACCATTAATGAAAATCACTGAAGTTGCAAGGAAGCATATGTAGCATACCTGAAGAGCATCAGGTGTCTGCCTCTGTTTCATATTATTGACATTATGTTTTGCAGAGCCATTTTGAATAATTCTCCATGAGGCCACCACAGCATCATTCTAGAAAGTGAGATACAATGAAGAAAATGCAAGATGACAGTTATCAGTGTCCAGTCTGCCTTTTTGGGTCAAGTGTATATGCAAAATTGTAGTTCGTCTTTTGTAATAATAAAAGAACATAGTTGTAGTTTGTACACAAGCACACCTTCCACTCATCTCTGCCTCCTCAGGAATTGGATGATCAGAGTGGAAGATGAGTGAAATAAACTCTTGGAAGGAGAGACTGCTGTTGGACCTGTAACATACAGCAACTATATCTTCAAATTTGTGTGTGTCTAGCTCTAGGAAGTGCATCTTAAGTTACTTCTTTTACTTACACACACACACACACACACACACACACACACACACACACACACACACACACACACACACACACACGCGCGCGCGCGCATGCATGCACACACGCAGGCACGCACGCACGTGCACACATATGCGTGTGCACACACACACACACACACACACACACACACACACACACACACACACACACACACACACACTAAAAATCACTATACTTATATTATTCATTGGTAAAATTGGTAAAACCACTAAGTAACTCTGATGCTTTTCCTGGAGTGGTCTGTTACTTCTGTTACCCTCTATGCCATAACAGACAATTATCCAAACCACACACACACACACACACACACACACACACACACACACACACACACACACACACACACACACACACACACACACACACACACACACACACACACACTAAACATCACTCTGCTTGTGTTATTCATTTGTAAAACTGGAAAAACCACTAGGTAACTCTGATACTTTTCCTGGAGTGGTCTGGTAACATTGTTTTGTAAGTGACTTACTCAGAGTTAAACAGTTTTCAAGTCAAGAAATGAAGTAATATAACCCAGAACTATCACTAAAAGCTCATTAGAAGCTCATACATTTAACTGTCTACACTAAACTACCAGTTTGAGATACTACTATTTATACAAAACTTTCTGGGCATGCCTTTTGGTCTAGTAGCCATTGTGCATAGTTAGCAATCACTCCATGCTATCACAAATCCACCTAGATATGTAAACAAGGGATGTTAACTAATTGCAGATAACCAAGTCTGCTTACCCTTCACTGCAGTAAAGACTTAGGGCTTTGCTGCCAGAAATGGTGATCTGCTTTGCAATATTAGTTGCAACACCCCCCCTTCCCATCATAATGCCTTCAGGTTATGAGTGAGGAAAGTTAACTGATTTCAAAAGATCAGTCTTCTCCCACCCCTATACCATGAAGCTGCAGCAATATTTATTTATTTATTTGAGTTTGTTTACTAGGATAATCCAACTGGGTCAGCAAAAGCAAACCCCTTTTCTGCAGAGGCCAAGAAAGAAATTGTTCATATATTAATATGAAAAAGAAAGGGAAAACAGGTGCAATATTTCCCTAGCAGGATAACATAATACAGAGTAAGCTACTGCAGAAATAGTAGGAAAAGCAGGAGATAATTGTACAGATTTACAATCACATTCATCATTTTTCACAATTACATTTACAAAGCAGATTCGTGGTATATCAATGCTAAAAATCAGTCAGATTCATATACAGTTGCAGTGTACTACAGAGCATAAACAGGAGTACTAGAGAGTATTAAAGAGGAGTTATCAGGTAATAGCCAGTTAGATAGCATAAAGAGTAGGAAAGAAAGAAGAATTTAGATCCAGAGGAGTTAGAGTTAAGTGGATTTGAAAAACAGAAAGGAGGGGAGGTAGAGTGGAAAAGATTAGGGAAATACCAGACAACAAGATGGCAGAGCTATAAAGGAAGAAAAAAGAAGAGTTGAATGAAGAAGACAGGAAGCATTTTGAGTGTAAACTATGAGTAAGAATAGAAAAATGGAAAGGAGAAATAGAATGGAGTAAGGCCTGCCATAAGTTAAATTTGTTAGTTTTATAAGATATCATGTGAGGGTGAAGAGAAAAGGGAGGAAAAGCTGTCTAGAAAGGTAAAGACAGTGAACAAAAATCTGTCTAGAAAGTTGAAGACAGTGAAGGGTTCACTGGATGTGGAACAAGAGCAGGGTTATAAATCCAGTAAGTATTGTTTGAGTTTAATTTTAAAAGTTTGATGTTCATCATTCGCGTTGCTGTGCTAGCCTTTGGCTATTTGGGTTGTATCTTGCCTAGGATACAACATCCGACCAGTCTTCAAAAAGCTGTGGGTCCCTTCCACACCTACCCTCTGACTGCTGATTTGCTAGCCCCTTGGAGGGAAGTCAGCAGTCAGAGTGTAGTCAACTTCAGTATTTTCATGCCCATACAAACAGGAAACCTTTCTCATACTGAAACCCTAAAAAGATAATAAACATATAACTTTATTCCACCGAGTAACTGTATACAGTAGAAGAGGATGTGGCTACTGAAGCAGTGAGGAATTCAGACGTCTACCATTATGTCAAGTGCAACTTGCGCAGCTGTACTGTGATCATCAGTCTCACTGTTGCCACAGCCTTTGGCTATTTGTGTTGATTACCAAGGGTTATTCAACCTGGTAGAAAGAAGGATAAGGGTCCAGGAGCCCCATACAGAATGGTCCTAGTAAAGCCATTTCTGGACCTGGAAAGGAAATCTCATATCAAATGTTTTGTAAACGTATGTACAGGGTACCATATAGTCGCCTATGCTTAAAGAGTCCACTGTTTCCCAATATGCCATAAAAGAAAAAAGGCTCAATCAGAAAGATCTTTAATCCTGACTGGAAATGTTTTTCCATGGTGGAAATGACAAGAAACGGTATAGTAAGGAACAACCAACTGGAATTGTTTGTATTGACACAGGTTGTCCTTTTCCAGCTCCATACTAGGAATTGCACTGCTGTCATTTAATCCCGACCTCTGGGCATTAGATGAACTGTTACATGTGGTAGAGAGCAGGTGGCATAGGTCAAACTTTTTCTAAGGAGAACAAAGCTCTCCACCGTATATAAGACTAGCATTCTTAGATATCCAAGCAAAAGCATGTGTTTCAACACTAAAACAGATAGAATGAATGGCGGTAAGGATTCTTGTAAAAATTTCCTTGGAGATGCACAAATGGTTGTAAATTTTTCATCACAGGTAGATCATAATGCAAGTCACTTTCTAAAAAAAGAGTGCTTCACAAACATTCACAGAGATGACATCAAATATATTGTTTGTAAAGAGAGGGCATACAAGTAGATGACAAAAATCATATGTTAGCTGTTATTCAGCCAAAATTGTACTGCTAATCTTAAATGTTTACACAACTACCTAACACCACAGAATTCTGTTTTCTTACTTGATGAAACAAAAAAGGGTTTGGCAGACATTATAAAGTATATAGGCTAATAAGTAAACTAGACAGTTATCCTAATGCCAGTAGAGGAACATGCCAAAAAGGCAAATGTACTCAACACAAAGGGATTCCAAAATCAACTATCTCTTGATCTTATATCAACAAAAAGGCACACACCTGCCAACCAGTAGGGCAGGAGTCCCATTATTATGTTTCAAATGAGTAATGGGTCCAAAATAATTCAGAATTCAAAGTTAAAATAAACTGAAACTTAAAAATGAGGGTAAATCGTACACATCGGCCCACTTACATGAGTACCCATGGTGAAGCAATTTCATCTACTAACTTCTTAGCTCAAGAATCATAGAGAAAGCCAAAAAATAATGGAGAAGAAAGACCCAAAATCAGGGACAGATTTTAAATATTGCTCTCATATACTTACACATTTGGTAGAATGACAGGTTTTGCATTAGCATGCATTTTCTGAAGGATATAAAGTCTGAAACTCAAATGTTTGACATCATTTAGTGACCACAATTAACAGCAGTTTGCAAGAAATTAAACATTTTCAAGGATCAGACTAAAAAAATGTGAGGCAAAATCAAGGACATTATCTAAAATCAGGAACAATTGGGAGATATGCCCATCAAGCAGTGATGGCTTTATTAGAAAGGCTCACCCAGACTCTGCTACACTTTGCTGTGAAGGAAAGGTTAGTTTGATTTTTATTTGTTGTATTTTGTATTAGTTTATTGCCTTTTTATATTTTGAATACTTTGATTTGCATTCTTTACCTTGTGTTTCACTTTTTTTCTGCTTTTAACTGCATATTACAACTTCAAATGAGACCACAGCAATGTCTCTTTTGAGTCAGGCAGAATTTTTTTCCCACCCGCACACCCTGTTACTATTCTGTTCTTAAATACCACTGTCTTTCTAGTTGCCTGCCTTGTATGTTAATTTGACCATATATCTCATTTCCTCTCTGCTTTCACTGGCTTGTGTGAGTAAGAAGAAAATTATCATTTTGTGAAATCACTCCCCTTCAACTATTTAAATTTGTTGGCCATCCTACTGTATTCCATAGTACAAGAATACAAAAGTGATCACCCCGTTTCAATCTATCTTGCCATTTTAAAAATAGTGACTCTCCACTAAAACTTAACTTTTTAGACAGGTAAAACTTAAGTTACCTACTTTCACATCTAACTTCTCTAGTTCACACTGCAGTGTTTAGGATAAACCATTTTTTTCATCTTACCTTTAAGCATCCCTGTGACTAGCACTTGCTCTAATACTTGCTGGAAATCACTAGGAAGCCTTAAATTGATACAAGCACTCAACCCTCCTTATTAATAAGGAGAAATTATTTATAATTAATTAAGGAGAAATTAATCATAGGCACTAAGCAGCCTATAATTGCAAAGTACCTTGCTAAGGGAACGGAAAACAGCTCCTGTACTTTTTAAAAAAAGCACCAAACCAGGCATGTCCAAGGGTCAGCTTCCGGTGATTTCTCCTATCCCCCTGGGCATACTGGGGCAATGCAGCAATTGCCTCATGTACACAGACAACCCTCTCCTCCTACCACCCAACACTACAACCTGTGAGAGATGCACTTACATAGCCAAACTGGAAGCAAAGCTCTCTCCACCCAAGATTGTGCTAGACAGTCAAGAGGAGAAGGTTAACAACTGTACTACACCTCAAGCAACACATAGCCCTTTGTGAAAGAAAGAAGAATCTAGATCAAGATTTAGGAGAAGCCAGGCTATTACAATGCGATATTTTGGGTTAATTGGATATTATACCAAGATGTGTTGTTAATGCAATGATGGAAGTTAAGGTTTTTAGTTTGTTAGACTGTCACATAGCTCTCCAGTTACCTAAATGTTTGTGGTTCTGTTTTTAGACCTGTGTGTTACTAGTTAAAAGTGTTAGCTTATATTGAACTTTTGAAAAGATACAATTGTTAAACTGTGTTTTGAGGTTGGGGTAGGTATATGTTTGTGCTTGTCACAGTGTTTTTGATGGTTAAAGCACTTTTTTTATACTTACCTGTCACCAAATCCTTCTTTTACTGTTACCCTGACTTTCAGGCTTCATTCTCAGCTTTACCATGGAACAACCTACCAATTCCATGGTTCTTCATTCTTAAAGCCACAAAAAAAGAAAGTAGTTAAACAGCTTTTAGCCCTTCAGCTGGCTATGAAGTTCTCTCAACTGCAGATAAGTGACTCTGCTGTGGCCATTCTAGGTTCTGCAGACCATGCATCCTCTTCTTTGATTTCCTCTGGTGTAGTCCTTCAGTCACCATAGCTGAGGAATTGGACATATCTCCTGTGGTGGTTGGAGTGCTCCTTGCAGGCATGGAAGAACCCCTCTTCTTGGTTTTGGAGGAAGGAGCATAGACTGCTTCTCTGCCTAGCCAGAATGAGATGTCTCTTCCCAGGGTAATTTTCTGGGAGGAATTGGTCTCCTCCTTGGGAAGTTCCTGCTAAAAAGTGACAGAAAGTTAAACATTTATTTTCTTCTGCCTCAGTTATGCTACTTAGTGATAATGTACTGGGCTTGGCTCAGGGTTTAGTTTAGGCTTTAAACTTTTTTATTCTGGTTTTACTGGTAAACGCAAAAGGAATCCTTCAGTTTCTGAACTTTTGAAGAATTATGAACAGAGGAATGACTGTGAGGGAACAATTTCTGTTTTTTTTCTTCTCAAATGTATGATTCTGTTTCTGAGGAGAGTATTTCTTTTTGAATGCCGTTTGGAAGAATTTTCTTTTTCTGAACCATATTAAGAATGAATCATTTTCAGTGGAAACATAATGACATTCCACTCTCTTTATAGAAATATTACAATTCATTACAATTAGAATTTCCTCACTCTATTCCTGATTCCAGCTTTGGAAGACGTTAGTATTACAGCCTGTACATTCCTGACAGTGGGCGTTCGAAAGACATGTGTTGAATGGGCGTGCCTTCGTTGAAGGTTGGGTGTCAGGTTGGCAACTCGACACCATAAAAAACAACTGCCAATCATCAGTGGACCGGAGTTCCGCTATGACGACCCCTAACCGGGAAAAGCCGAAAGACAAACAACAACAACATTCCTGACAGCCAGTATGCAGCTCCTAAGAAGGTAGATAGATTATATGAAATTCCTCAGTCTTACAGAGTTTTATTTTCTAATCCCAGATCTGACCTTGACAGTGAGTTATTTTGTAAACTCAGATCTGACCATGCAGTGATTTCCTTGACAAATGCTGCAGCTAAACATTTAGTAAAAACTAACCCCCCCCCCCCACACTGAAAAGGATGGGAAAGCCTTTGATTGATTTGGGAAAAACTGTACCCCTCTGCCACGTTTCTTTTTTTAGATCACATGTTAAAGTTTTTGCTTCCTTCATTTGAGAATATGAGGAGTATTTTATCCACTTTTCCCTCTTTTTTTGGAAAATATTATCTAAACAAATGTATTGCTACTGATTCTCAAGTAGTTATACATTCTTTAAAGTGTACTTATGAATCAGCTAATACTTCTTTCAGAGCAGCTGCTACTGAAACCATTATGAGAAAGTTTGCATAATTACTTTCTCAAAATTTACCCGAGGATGTTAAAGCTGAGATTTTGAATTCTTTTTTTTGGATAGAGAGGTTGTTTTTAGACCATCTGCTACTGAGGTCCTAAAAAAATATGATGAGAGAGGAAAACTAATTTTGGGTTGTCTCAAATTTTTCAGCCTTCCTTATCCAAGTTAGGTCAGTTATGCAAAAGACTAAATAAGTAGAACCAGAAAATGCATTCAAAAAGGAGTGGCGAGAAGGCTCCAAAAGAAAGGGAAGCTTCCTAGAGGCCAGAACTGTCCACGTCTGAATGACTATCTTCTTATTGTCCCCTTCCCACCCTAGCAGATATTTAAGTCTTCCCCAAAACTCTCTCTCAATTTCTCTCTATCAACAGATAAAATCAGACAAATGGGGTACAGGTGGCAGTGGGAGTCCCTTCCTCCATTTCAAGGGATTCTTCCCCATCCACCAGACCAAACATTTCACCCCAAGTTCAAAATGGTATCCCTTCACAGCCTTTCACCACAGATTCCCCATTGCATTTTTTTTGTAACTCTAGATTTGAAGGACTTTTGTCATATTTCTATAGCATCAGATGTCAGACTTTTTTTAAAGGTTTTCTGTGTATAGATTACACTATCAGTTCTCTTCATTACCCTCTGAGTAATACACTGCTCCAAGGATATTCATAAAGTGTCTAGCACAAGTGACGGCCCATTACAGACTACAAAGTATTCTTATTTTCCTTCTTCAGATGACTTGCTTATCTTTGCAGAGTCTTTTTCAAGGTGTCAAAAATCTCTCACTTGGGTGAGAGATCTCCTTCACAGACTGGGGTTTCAGGAGAACATTTAAAATCTTGCTGGACTCCTTCCCACGTGATTTTTATCCTGGAGTGTTTCCTAGCTACCTCATTTCAAAAAGATTTTCTTCCACAGTAAAAAGTAGATCTCTTCCTGAGCTTTTCCACTCAGTCCAGGACTTCAGCAATGGAATTTCTCTGGATACTGGGATTTATGGCATCTATCATTCCCATGATTTCTCTAGCCAGACTCCACATAAGGAAGATTCAATTGTTCAAAAATCTGGATGGTCCCACCATCAACTTCCCTTGACTTTTCATATTCCAGTCTTGGGAATTTAATCAGAATACAGGCCTCTCATTTTCCAATGTAGTATGTAACACTAGACATATTAGGCATTGCTTGGAGACCTGTGTCTATGAGTGTAAAAGTCTCTGGAACAGAAAAAGCAGCCCAGAACACATAACCATGAAAGAAATGTCGGCAGTCCTAAATTACCCCAACACTGTCAGTCATCTGTAGTTTCCAGGGCCTTGTCAAGTGATTAGAGGAAACACCACAGTGATGTAGTACATAAACAAATTAGGGGTTCCAGATCTTACCCTCTGTGCAGATTAGCCATGTTACCTTGGGATATTGCAATCCAGTACAATCTCACTCTATAGGTGTCGTGCATTCTGTCAGAGTGAAACTTGGGAGACAAGCTGAACAGGACCAAGACAGAACCTCACAAATGGAAACTTAATCATGAGGTATTATGGAATTTAATCCAGCTGTGTGGAATACCTCAAGTAAATCTTTTAGCTTCTGTTCACAAAAAAAAAAAAAAAAAAAAAAAAAAACTGGCAAAATTCTGTTCCAGGACTTTTTCTAAGAAGGCTAGAAATGGGATGCATTCTCTGTTCCTTGAGACAGTAATGTTATTGCATACCTTTCCACTAATATCCTGGGTCATTCTGAAGATTTAAAAGGATTCTCCAAAGACTGTTGTGGTGATTCCCTTTTGGCCTAGACAACAGTATGTCTCCCTTTTTTTTTTTTTGGAAATGGCCAAGAACAATTATCACAAACTTCCTCACAGACTGGACCGCCTCACACAAGACAAAGATTTTTTGATAGACCCCAGCCTGCAACAACTTCAGCTAACTGGCTTGATGATAAGAGTTTTAATATCTTTAGGGACCTAGTTTCTGAGTGCATTCAGCGGGTATTAAAACAACAAGAAAATCTGCTACAAGGAAATCATATAGTAGTAAATCAACGACATTTTCTACTTGGTGCCAAAACAGGAAGTAAGACTCTTTTAAGACTACTATTTCTCTAGTCCTACAGTATTTGTGTAGGTATTATCCTCTAGCCTTTTTTACTTTCCTGTTCGTGTTCATTTGTAGGCCATTTCAGTATGTCTGCCCATGGATCCCCCTCTCAGTGCATTCTTATGTAAAAATGGGGTTGATAGAGTTCTACATACCTATCCACTTAGAAAGCAGGTGGGTCTTCCTTGTAATCTTAATTTTGTTTTGGAAAAATCAACTCTTACTCCATTTGAATCAGCTCATCAGTTTGATTTGAAGTTCAGAACATGGAAAACAGTTTTGTTGATTTTTCTGACTTCTGCAAGAAGAATGTTTAAGTTGAAAACTCTCATGGTGGGCCTTCATTTATTCTTAAAGTGCTGTCCGAGATTACTTTGAGACAGGCTTCCCATCTCCCTGTTTTCTTTTCATGACCTAAAAATGAGGGAGAAAGGATTTCATCATGCTCTGGATGCCCACAGACAACCCAGATTCTACCTTGACAGAACTAAAGCCTTCAGAAATTTTGACCAGCTACTCATTTTTTATGAAGGTAAGAAAAAAGGACAACTTGTATCAAAGCAGCCTATTTCAAAATGGTTGTTTCATGCTCTCTCCTTTTGCTACTTCCACTGTACCCAATCAGTTCCTGACAGGGTCAAGACACATTCTACCAGGGCCTTGGCTTCAACAATGGCTTTTTGGAAAGGGGTAGCCTCTAAAAGTATTCTACAGGGAGCAGCTTAGTCATCTGTGTGTATTTATACAAAGGCCTACAAACTAGATTTATTTTCCAGGTCTAAAGGGGCTTTTCTAGGACTATTCTCCAGGACCTCCTCTACCTTCATCCTTCCTCATCTCAAATCTTGTAAGCTATGGTAAGCAATAGTAATCTACCCATATAGCTAAGACTACTGCAACAGTTGTGTAAGTAAACTTACTATAATAGTAGATATCTGAATGATCATTGCTGAAGTAGCATCTTCCTTGCTCCATTCCCTAATTGTTGTTTGATTTTATTGCCAGGATGACAATACTGATTTTTCCTACCTAGCATTGACCTCTTTCTGGGCTCTAGCCTCCCACTTTTAATAGGCATGAAAGGTCTGAAGAGCTTGGCATCCATACCACTTGTTTTCCTCTTGCTCTGCATGAGATTCCAATGGTCTAGGTGTGTGGTGCCCTTAAGCTTTGGAAGCTGGCCAACTGTTATATCCTATGCAGTATTTAACCCATTTAACCAAGGCTACTTCAGCAGTGATGATTTAAACATCTACTGTTATGGTAAGTTTACTTATACAACTGTAGTTTCTATAGAAGCAAGTGAGATTAAAAAAGATGTGGGATTTTACAGCATGGAAAGCCTTGAATAGTGCTCCACACAAGTATAGAAAATAGTGTACAAAGATAGGACTTTTAATTTGCCTGGGGTGTTTAGACCTTTAATCCCCTTGGTTAGTATCTCTGTAGCCTTTCATGTTGGACCAGATGTTCCAAGAGTTATTCAGTGATAGGTCTAATGAGAAATGAGACATATATGGCAGAACTGTGACTTCTTTGTACCTCGATAAGATGCCTATAGAGACCAAATGTGCTATGTATTACTTATACTTGCAACTTAATAATACTTTGTGCTCAGAAGGAGGCATATAAAGAATTTTGTAATTTACAGATATGTGATAACTATAGCCTTTTTGAGTGACACTAGAAACGTATTACATGATAAAGAATCATGTAGAGCTTGTAGAACTTGGTGTGAGATGATGAAATCACAGGCACTTTTGCCAACTGCTTTGCCATTTTGGGAACATGAGTCATCAGCTTGGTGCAAGGCCAGTTGTAGGCATGCACTGGTCATGTATACTTGGCCTAGAGTTTGGTGCAACAACTCCTCCAATTCTTTTTGAATCAGTGTAGGATTGGGAACACCCATGAAGTCTTGTGCTTCCTTATTTGCATAAATTGCTTGAAGCATTGTGTGAACCTTCTTTTGAAATCACCTGTTTACAAAACATCCTGTCAAGCTTGGGGTAGTACATTACCTTGATGAAAAATTGTTTTGGAATCTGTCCTATTTTTTAATGATTTATGTGTGTCAGGTAATTTTTTTGTTCAATTGTAGTAGTGTATAGAATGATATCTTAGGATTTGTTCGTTTTTCTAGTTTAGTTATACTTTTAGGTAGTTTAATGTTTTGCAGTTTAGTTATTTAGGAAGAGGTCCATTTTGCTGTTAATACAATTTTCCAGTTGGTTAGTTGCATTTTGACTTTTTTTCTTAATTTTATTTTTATAATGCTTAAGCAGTTTTTGTAGAAATAATGCTAGATTTGGGTTCTTGAGGTTTGATTTAGGAGGGAGTAGTTGCTTTTTTTGGGGGGGTGGATTGTGTTCTCTTTCTGTACATGCAGTATGTGCAGCTTCATTTTTTTAGCTTAACTGGGGCTTATATAGGGTTTTGGAGTAGCATTACTGAATGGTTGGGGAGTTTATGGACCCACAGGATGTGGATACATTTCTTGATGATGTGAACAGAATGCAAATAACTAAAACATATGTAAATCTGGACAGCCTGAAATGGGATAAAATTGATTGTTTTACTCTGATATCTAGGCATGTTATTACAATAAGTATGTATGCATTTGCTCGCGCACGTGTGTGTGTGTGTGTGTGTGTGTGTGTGTGTGTGTGTGTGTGTGTGTGTGTGTGTGTGTATGTATGTGTATCACTGACCCCTGTTATTATCAGGGGGCCACACTCAGTATAGCAACATGACTAACTCCTATAAGCACTTGGGGGGGGGGGCACTTAAGGCTGCTATCAGATGTGCAGTATAGCGGCATATACTCAGTAGAATAGTTTGTATACCATCAGCTGCACATAGACAGTTTGAACTTAGAGAAGACATTGTACATTTTCCTGTAGTATGACATATAAGCTTAGAAGTGAAGCACTGTGAGTACCCTGAAGTTTAGTTAGCTTAAACCGTCAGATAGTGCAGTGGTCTCCAACTTTTTTTGCACCAAGGACCGGTTTCATGTAAGAGAATATTCCATGAACTGGCTATCACGAGTGCATAAAAATAAAGCATAATAAAATGCATAATAAATACAACTCACCAAAATGCAGAATCACTGGGAGCCCTGAGCTTGTTTCCCTGAAACAAGACAGTCCCATCTTGGGGTGTGGGAGACAATGGCACACGAATCGTGTACTTTATGCCCAGTCTACTCAGCAATTTTGTTTTGGTTTGAATACCTGAGTTGTTTGACTATTGCTACATACCTACAATCCAACTACATTACTAGCTGAGTTAAGTACAAACTTGCAGTGTTAAAGATTGTAGTGCATTTAATTTTTCTGTCTATTTAATTTTCAATTAATATTGTGTCTGTGTCTCTTTGCTGTTATTTATTTTTCTATTTAATTGTTTCACAGAATACTGTGATCTCTCTCTCTGTCTCTGCAATTAGTGGGGATTATTGTGTTTCACTTCATTGATATTTAGTGTTAAAGTCTTAGTCTAGAGTTTCTCTGTATTTATAAGTGAGTCACATATCTTTGAATTTATTACTGCTGGATACCTGAGTTGTTTGGCTTCTGCTACATACCTACAATCAACTGTATTACTAGCTGAGTTAAGTTGCAGTGTTAAAGATTGTACTGTATTTCATTTTTCTGTCTATTTAATTGTTTCATTGAATATTGTGTATGTGTCTCTCTGCAGTTATTTATTTTTCTATTTAATTGTTTCATAGAATACTGTGATCTCCCTCTGTCTCTGCAATTAGTTTCCCATTTAATCTTGGTGGCTTTGGAATTGCCCACCCCTCTTGTAAATGTGTGTCTGAACACTCCTCCTTGGTCTATCTCATTTGTTCATTCAACCGAGTACAGTGAGATCATATTTTGGCTTCAGACTCTCCTACCAGTCCCATCTGTTCAGCTCTATCCCAGCTCTATCCCAGTCTAGTGTCACTAGCTCACTCTACCTAACACAAAGAGAACATTTGTGAAGGGAAAGCCACTTAGGTCTTTAATTTTGAATTATTTTCTGTTTCTCCTTTCTCCCTTTCCACTTTCCAAAAAAAAAATTCTAAGCTTGTTTCCTGCCTTTCCTGTAACTAGTCTAGTCCAGATACAGATTTGCTGTAACCAGGACTGTTTGTAAGCTTCTGAGCCCCCCAAGCCTTTCTGTGTTGGAGAGAAGCCTTCTAGCTTATCAGTAGGAGTGGTAAGCACTAGGTAGCCTATCTACCACAAGAGTGGTTTCTGGCCCAGAAATTGTAGTTTATTGGCCATTTGGGCAGTTTTTCCATCTCTTTCAACTTTCTAGTTTAAAATCTTGTGTTTGTGCTTGTTTCCCACCTTTCCTGTAACTAGTCTAGTCCAGATACAGATTTGCTGTATCCAGGACTGTTTGTAAGCTTCTGAGCCCCCCCAAGTCTTTCTGTGTTGGAGGGAAGCCTTCTAGCTTATCAGTTGGAGTGGTAAGCACTAGGTAGCCTATCTACCACAAGAGTGGTTTCTGGCCCAGAAATTGTAGTTTATTGGCCATTTGGGCAGTTTCTCCATCTCTTTCAACTTCCTGGTTTAAAAGCCTGCGTTTGTGCTTGTTTCCCACCTTTCCTGTAACTAGTCTAGTCCAGATACAGATTTGCTGTATACAGGACTGTTTGTAAGCTTCTGAGCCCCCAAGCCTTTCTGTGTTGGAGGGAAGCCTTCTAGCTTATCAGTGGGAGTGGTAAGCACTAGGTAGCCTATCTACCACAAGAGTGGTTTCTGGCCCAGAAATTGTAGTTTATTGGCCATTTGGCAGTTTCTCCATCTCTTTCAACTTCCTGGTTTAAAAGCCTGTGTTTGCGCTTGTTTCTCGCCTTTCTGTAACTAGTCTAGTCCAGATACGGATTTGCTGTATGCAGGACTGTTTGTAAGCTTCTGAGCCCTCCAAGCCTTTCTGTGATGGAGGGAAGCCTTCTAGCTTATCAGTGGGAGTGGTACGCACAACAGTTATCCCACTCCACAAAGGGGGAGCCACCACTGATCCCAGGAACAATTGCCATATTAGCCTGATGAGCCTGGTCTGTAAGGCCATAGAACGTATCATCATGGAACTCATAAATAAAGACATTGGCAACCTCCAAACTCTGGACCCCACCCAGTTCAGGTTTGTGAAAGGCAGATCATGCCTTCTGGACCTGATCGACTTCTTTGAGGCAGTCACCAAAGCTGTAGATGAGGGTAAGGTGGTTCACACAGCCTTGACCTCGCCAAAGCTTTCGACACCATCCCCCATTCTGGAATTATAGCTAAACTCACTAAAGTAGGTATAAATCCCTACGTAACAAGATGGGTTGCCAATTGGCTTACTGACAGAACCCACACTGTAACAGTTACAGACTCAAAATATGACTTCAAACCAGTGACAAGTGGAGTACCACAGGGTTCAGTCCTAAGACCTATCCTGTTTGGTAACTACTTCTCTGAAGTACAGGCTAACACAGAAGGCCTTATGCTAATGAAGTTCACAGATGACTGCAAACTAGGAGCCATAGTTGAGTCCCCAAATGATGTGGACATCCTACAGAAGGGCCACACTAAGACAGATGCCTGGTGTCAGAGCCATGGCCTCAAGCTCAATGCCAAAAAGTGTATTGTCATCCCCTTTGGTAAAAACCCTGTAGCCATGAACTACCATATAGGCAGCAGTCTACTTAATGCAGAATGTGTGATAAGAGACATAGGGACGCAGGTGTACAGAAGTCTCTCCTTTGATAATCTCATCGCCACATTAGTCAGGAAATCCTTCTACGTGGCACACCTCATCACAAAAGGGTTCTGATCTAGGAAAAAAGAGGTCATTGCTCCCTTGTACTCGACACTCATTAGACCCATTATAGAGTACAATGCCCCTTTTGGAATGTACCTCACAAGACATCTGCAGCAGCTGGAAAGGCAACAGAAGTACCTCACAAAGAGGATTACTGGCCTCATACAGATGCCTTACACTGACCATTTCAAACTCCAGCTTTACTCCATAGCATATCACCTAGTCCGAGGTGATCTCTGCCTAACATATAAAGCTATGTCAAACCCAGAGCTGCTGGACATGCTACACCTAAAGAAATCCCAATCCCTCCGAGCTACACACTCTAGGGACCTAAACCTTATCATCACAATAAATAGGACATGCTAGAGGGATAGATTCCTGTCCCAGAGACTTCCCATACTCTGGAACAAGCTACCCATCTATGTCAAACAAAGTTCATCATTAGCATTCTTCAAGAAAAATCTTGATAAGTGGATGGGAAATAGGAAATACACCCTGGGGATCACTCCAGTGGCTCTGCTCAACAAGGGCATAGGAAAATAACTTTCTTGGGTGGCGTAAGCCAGGGAACCTTGTTGGCTGGGTTTACTTAGGCCCTTGGGCCGATAGCCTAGTACCTACCTATGAACCTATGGTTGCTGTCATTGTAGAAAACCCTGTTTCACAAAGACAGTATGTTGGAAATGGAAACAGGGTTTTCAGTACTTATTCTAGCAACTTTATAAGTTTTTAAAAGCAATATTTAATTCTGTCCCTATTATTTGTGGCTCTGTCCAGATTTATTGTGCGAGAGGTTGAGAGGTATAGTTGAGAGGTATGCAAACCTAATGGAAACCTTTTTCTGAATCTAGCAACTTTCTAAGTTTATAAGAGCAATATTTAAAATCTCTCCCTATTATACGTGACTCTGAATACCTCTCAACTGTCCAGATTTTCGCAGAATGCCCAGATTTTTGCCTCATATTTCTGGTCTGTTCCTCATAAAATCTGTGGTTTTCTGGATTTTTGTGGTGATTAGGTGAGGACTGGAGTCATTATATAATGACAGGTACTTGAGTTTCTGACTTCATTTCCTCCAGAAAATGCATGGTAACACAATACCTTGCATTCTATCAACTTTCTAAGTTTATAAGAGCAGTATTTAAAATTTGTTCCTATTTTTGGGGCTTTGACCCCTTATTATTTTTGGCTTTGTCCATACTTTATGTACCCAGACGATGAGAGTGCTCTGTCCAGAGTTATTGTGCAAGAGGTTGAAAGGTATGGTTGAGAGGTACGGAAACCTCTTAACTGATGGTACTGCTGTTGCCAGGGATCGCTGTCACTCTTCTTTTTGTCTGCCTCTGTCTCATGCATTACACACACACACACACACACACACACACACACACACACACACACACACACACACACACACACGCACACACACGCACACACACGCACACACACACACACACACACACACACACACACACACATACACACACACACACACACACACACACACACACACACACACACACACACACACACGCACACACACACGCACACACACACACACACACACACACACACACACACACACACACACACACGGTCGGTTCTGCTTTCATGCAGGCATTCACTCACACATGCAGACAAACATACACACACTTTTTTTCTGTTTCATTTATTTTTATTTTACACTTTCAAAATAGCAAAAGCGCTGCTTAGTGAGTGTAAAATAATGGCTGCATTGATCTCACTGTTCAGTCTCTCATACACACATACACAGTCTCTTCTGCTTTCACACACACATACATTCTGCTTTCATGTACACAGTCACACATAAGATCGCTCTCTCAATCTCTCACACACATCTTCTCTGCTTTCATACACGCATTCACTCATACAAGATCGCTCACACTCTCTTTTGATCTCTGCCTCACACACGCACACTCTCCTCTGCTTTTATGCATGCATTCCCTCACACACACAGAAAGAAACAAACAGACTCACACACATACATACACACATTCACTTTTTGGTTTCACTCCCTGCCTAAAAGTTTCTGTGTGTCCCTGTAAGAAATGATCCATGGCCCGGTGGTTGGGGACAGCTGAGATAGTGGACAGGGACCAACTATTCAGGTCAAAACAACCAGGAAAAAATATGAAAGAATGGAATTTTGAACTATTAGAACTAAGCTAAAACATCAAGCAGTAATAGTAAAAAAAATATATTTGTAAATTAAACGCCAAACAGTATAAAAAAATCTTGTTGTCCTCAAAATTTCTTCATGTTTGTGAAATAAAACAGTTTATTAATATAAGAATTATACCAGAAAGACTTATTCCTGAATTTGCCATTAAATTTAGGGCCGATGGGTATTGACTTTTCTGTGCAACTCTTTAAGTGCTGCTAAAAGTAGGAGGTGGATATAACACCCCTCTTAGTTAGGTCCATTTGCTGGAGATTGTTGAGAATATTTATAGGCCTACAAACTGAATTAGGCTTGTCCTGATGAAATCCCTCAAAACAGTCTCATTTGATGGTGGAATGGTACAATTAGGCCTGACAGAGAAAATGACTGATTTGTGGTCAGACTTTACCAAGAAATGAGGAGATGTATGGTTAGGCATAAGTGGGGGCTGGATTGGTAAGGACCAGTTCAAGGATGTTAGAGCTTCTAGATCAGGGGTCTGCAACCTGCGGCTCTGGAGCCGCATGTGGCTCTTCCACCTCTTTGCAGTGGCTCCCTGTAGCTTTGAAAAATAATGGCCAGTCTACCACACAACAAAGACACACACACTGAGAGCGATTGAACAATGGACTTTTAAGTATTGCTCTTATAAACTTAGAAACTTGCAAGAATAACATTATTTCTGTTACTATGCATTTTACACACACAGAGCGATCGAGTGGTCCCCTGGTGGCAGCAGCATCTTCTGAAAGGTTTTCATGCCTCTCAAAAAGTCTTACCACAAGAAATCTGGACAGAGCCACAAATAAAGGGGAACAAAGGAACAAAAATAAGGATGGACTTTAAATATTGCTCTTATAAACTTAAAAACTTGCTAGAATAACATGGTTTCTGTTAACATGCATTTTGCAGACATACATGCACACACACACACACACACACACACACACACACACACACACACACACACACACACACACACACACACACACACACACACACACAGTTACCTCACAACTATGCAGATTTTCACAGAATGTCCTGACTTTTGCCTCATATTTTTCTGGCAAACCATTGAGGGCTGAAGTCAGAAAAAATAATTTTGAGTTTCAGACTTCATACCCTTCAGAAAATTTATGCTTAATGAAAAATATGTTATTCTATCAACTTTCTAAGTTTGTAAGAGCAGTATTTAAAACGTGTCCCTAGTTTTGGGCCTTTGTGCCCCACTATTTATGGCTTTGTCCAGATTTCTTGTTCTAAGAGGTTGAGAACTATCACACTCACACACACACACACACACACACACACACACACACACACACACACATACACACGCACACACACACACACACACACACACACACACACACACACACACACACACACACACACACAGCAGTCGCGTAATCCCAACAAAGGAACAAAAAAGGGAAAGATTTTAAATATTGCTCTTATACACTTAGTTCTTTTATATATATGATAATAACTATATATAAAACATTTTATGCATGCTATCTTCAATTTAGGGGTCAAATAGGTTTTGTGGCTCCCAATCAATTTTATTTGGTGGGAGAGGCACCAAAATGGCTCTTTTGATAGTGAAGGCTGCAGACCCCTGTTCTAGAGGGTAAATTTAAATTTGCTCCAGTGCATTGATATTAACAAAGTCTAGAAAATGCTGCACATATCAGTTTTTAGAGGTGTAATTGTATAGCAATAACCCACCCCAGGGTGTGGGTAATGCTGGATTTACCCACGGTTGGCGTGGTTTGGTCCCGAGGGCGAAGCCCGAGGCCAAACAAAGCCAACCGTGGTAATACAGCATTACCCACACCCAGAAGTGGGTTATTGCTATTATACCATGACATTATTTAAGAAAAGAAACTATTGCTTTTCTTAAATAATGGCATAGTATAATGCCTGTTTACTGCCCTTCCGCAGATGTCTGGCATCCGCAGCAGTTCTGATGTACTGCGCGCCTGCGCAGTACATCAGAGCTGTGGGCAAAAGCAACGGAAAAAGCAAGATCTCCGTTGCTTTTTTTTTTACTGTTTCTCTATGTTAAATGGGTTTAACATAGCGAGACAGCTTTAAAATAACCAACGGAGATGTCCGTTGCTTATTTTAAAACTGTCTTGCTATGTTAAACCCATTTAACATAGCGAAACAGTAAAAAAAGCAACGGAGATCTTGCTTTCTCTGTTGCTTTTTTTTTAAAACCTGTCTCGCTATGTTAAATGGGTTTAGCATAGTGAGACAGCTTTAAAATAAGCAACGGAGATCTCCGTTGCTTATTTTATAGCTGTCTCGCTATGTTAAACCCATTTAACATAGTGAGACAGTGTTTTAAAAGTAGAGTTATACTAATGGAAAAAAGTCCGGGCGACCGGACCTTTTTCCATTAGTATAACTCGATTTACAATGTGCACGCTGGCCAATCAACGTGCACGTTTTGGGGGGGGGTCATGGTATAATGACAATTAATTCTTGTTTAATTGAAGCCCCCTAGTACAAACATATTTGCTTTGATATTTACCCCTTCAATGGTGTTAAGGTAATTACCATGTTCTTTGGGGGACATTGACAGGGATATATAGCTATCAATGAAGTAATAGTTGGATGGGTTTATATTATATAATCAAAAAAGTCAGTTCAGCAAACGGCACTTACATCGAAAATGTTGTTCAGCGAACTATTCATAGTCAGATCGCGGTACAGTGAAGATTGGAAAATGTGCCCTTTCCCCACTGTAGTGTGATCTCAGAACTGGTATATATAATTAGCGGTGTGTGTGTGTGTGTGTGTGTGTGTGTGTGTGGGGGGGGGGGGGGCGCAGCCCCCACAAAAGCAAATTAAATGAATGGCATTTGCAATGTAAGTGCCGTTCACTGAACTGACTTTTCGATTATATGATATAGATTATAGATCCTAGTTGGATTTGCTGTAGG